>NC_071575.1:67214916-67514916 GCF_024509145.1 Vidua macroura
ATTTCTTGATAGAAAAAAAAAGAGCTCTTACTGCTGGGGTGCAAAGAGGTAATTAGTCATTAACCCCTTAAAGATCAATCCTACAGCTTTTTTTACATCAGCTACACAATCTAATTACCATCACTTATCCACACAGGATCTGAATCTCTCCTCTTTAGTTCAGCTGGCCCTGTACTCTGCAGTGCAGCCTTGGACAGAAAAACAATTACCACAGGAGAACATCAGTGGGCACCAGGAGAGCCTCCAGACTGGGAAAGTGGAGTATGGGACCATGCAGGCCTGCAAGGGCTGTACTTTTTGACCTGAACACAAATTGTGGCTTGAATAGATGGGTTTGTCCCGCAGAGTCAATCAGGAACATTCATCTGAATTAATTAAATGCCTGAATTTATGTTAGGGCACATTAAACTTCTGCATGGCCAATTTTATTCAGAATTAATGTAGCCTTTGATTCCGAGTTAAATTGCACAGAAGAGTTTAATAAGAGATAACTAATGGGTTTCAAAACTTAATTTGGATTTGTCTTCCTGGAGACCATCAAGTCAGCCCTGGTGGGCTGGGGCATAACAGAGATAAGAATCTGGGAGGTTTTACAAGGAGTTTGTCATTGGGCTGCTGAAAAAGAGCAAAGAGGTACAATTTTTTAATTACCCCTGCAGCCTTCATGTAAACCTTGAGAAGGGATGATTCTTCCACACTTGTTGTCTTCAACATGAGAAACAGCACTGCCTCCTGGCATGGAGCAGGGGGCTCCTCTGACCATCATCTGATTTATGGGAGAGCAGGAGCTCCCACAATTCCACCACATTAGGAAAACATTTCATTGCTGTTCTTTGTTTAGTTTTACTTTGGGTAGAGCCCTGATCTCCCAGGCTTTGCAGGAGGACATGTTCTCTCCTCTCCCCCTGCTCTTTGTCCCAGCAGCAGCTCCTGTTTGTAGATGCAGGCATACAAGGAGTGAGGCAGTGCCTGGGTATGAATCACTGCCTGAAGATCCTGTCTCCTGAGGAAACAGGGATGGAAAGCACTGGCAGAAGTTTAGCTGACCTGCTGGGAGCAGTTCACTCTGTCTAACAGGAAAAAAAGCCTCAGACCTTGGTAAGGCATGGATTTGATTTGTAATAAGGAATTTAATGATGCCTCTTCCACAGGATCTAGGATAGTAAAGAGGTGGGGGAGAAGGTAAGACATCCCTAAATAGCTTAGAAATTATTTTTTAAATCTGTGTTCAGCAGAAACTAGCTAAAGCAGAGTATGATTTGCTAGCTAGACAGTATTGCTTAACAAGACACATGTGCACATTACTGCCATTAAGCAATCAATAAGCCTGGGTGCAGGGCTACACACAGTTTATTGTTCCTCCCCTTGCTTTGCTCTGACTCAGCACTGAGTTTGTACAATTGGGCAGGTAATACCCAGGCAGCAGAGAATTCTTGTGATAAATAGTGGTGTAGCCAAAGGGGAAAATAAAACCAAAACCAACCCCACAAGCAAATCAGGCATGTTTTATCTTTCTGACCTATAAGCTTTTTTTTTTTTCCCTCTTTAACTAGAACCTCAGACGGCTGCTTCTCTGCAGTCCAACTCTTCACACTCTGCACTGCCTTCAAGAACCCTTCAAGCAGAGGATTCCTCTTTCAGCGTGTTCACACCTGCACAATTACCATAAGTGGAGGAAATTTCCTCTATTCTACAGCAAACAATGGAAAGGATTGCATTTCTCTTTCTGCTCAAAACCAGAACACAGTTGCTTTCAGAGCAGGTTATGAAACTCCCCACACGTCAGTTCAGAGAAAGGCTGTGTCACACAGAGGTGACTGTGTGCTGTTCCCCACAGCCAGTTAATGCAGCTGTGACAGTCCAGTTCTAGAGAGCCCATTTTCTTCCTCAAACACATTTTAAGCCATTCTAAGCATGTTTTCCACATGTCTTAATGTCTTAATTGAACATAAAAAGAAAACTCCCCTCTTGATGTGGTACCAAACACAGTGGGATTCTCACCCTTCTCTGAAACATTCAAGCAAGGGGAGCTCAGCCTCCTCACCAATTTCACTGAACTAATTACTGTCTGAAATTAAGCACATGCTTAAATGCTTTGTCAGGCCCAGGCTTCTGGATTAACTGCGGACTCAGTCTCTCCCAGCACATCACTCGGCAGCGAGCTCCTTCCCACTCCGTCCCCACCCATCCGAGTCTTCGGGGAATGTTGCCATGGATTTCCACAGGACACAAGAGTCCATATTGGAAGAACCCTGTTAAGGTTGCTAGGCGTAAATATTGACTTAACGGCTCTTCCGCCTTTTTTCTTTTTTAAGAACAGATTTGTTGGCCATGGCTGGAAAAATAGAATTATGGAGTATGCATGATTCACTCTGGCACTCACACAAACATGCAGATCAGTTGGCTGGCAGCTCGGCTCCCCTGTTCGCAGAACATCGCTCCTAAAATGTGTCATTTTGTTTTGGCAGCCAGAGCGTCCAAGCCCACAGACAGAGATAAAATCTCCTACCTTCCATGTACTTCACATGGGAGTCACTGACCTTATGCTGCACAGAATATTGGATTAATACTCCCAACAGCTTTTTAGTCCAGACACACAGGAGGACTGACAGAAGTTTTGGTTCAACACTAAGAGCCCGGCCCAGAAACCTCCCCTCTCACACCCTCTCTGCTGACACAAGAGAGGGCAGGAAAGCAACTGCAGGTAAAACTGTTTATTCAAGAGTCTTCAATAAGGGCTGTTTCATAACCAATAATCCTTGTGACAGAAGGAAAGTAGCAGAGGCGAGAGGGGATCCAAAGCTTTTGGTCACTGGATTCATGTTTTCATCACCAGTACTCCATGCTCAGACTTTTAATCCTGACTGCAAAAAATGCTCCTCTAAACATTACTTCGACACACAGCTTCATTCAAACCCTCTCCCATATTGATTCTGCCAGATCTGAATGATTTGGCAGGACTGGCAGAGGAATGAACCTTCACCAGAGATGCCTGAAAATACGAAATATATGGGACACTGTGGGCATTGATCCTGGACATGCCAGCACAATCTCTGACTGTCCATAAACACCACATACAAGGGCATGAGCAGCTCACCTGAGAGCAGCCAGACACTGCAGGGAGTATATTCGGGATTTCCTACCAGACCTCAATTTGTTATACAACTGGGGGAAATCAAGAAGAGTTGTTACATTTCACAACATTTGGCAGAAGTCTGCCAGAAAGCACAGAGCTTGTCAGGAGGAAAATAAAAATCTAATGATTGAAGATAGGAGAAGAAAGTCCAGTGTAGGACAAGAGATGCTTCTCTGAAGGATCTCAATGAGTTTGCCTGCATTTTAGCCAGGCAGGGTGTCTTTGGGACTTTTATCCCATCAGAGTTGAAGCACCCTCAGATGACACAATACTAAACCAGACAGGGAGACTAGGATCAACACCTGTGCATATTTATATTTGCTTTGCATCCACATGTGCATATTTCTTTTTGCTTTGCATCCATCCTTTGTGTCTCTACACATTCCCCTCAGGGAACAGGGACCAGCTGGTCCTGCCAGGCATCCTCTGTGCACATCCTCCAGATGAGGCAGTTCAGTGCATGGTACATTTAAGGCTGTGGCACCTCACAGCTCTGCAGGGAAGCCAAGAGCTCTGAGGTCCCACCCATTCATTAGACAACACAAGAACTAACCATTCCCACTCAGTGTTAAGCTACAAGAAACAAAAGCAAAGGACACTTAGATGGAGCTTAGCAACAGCTGCTCAGGATCCATTCAACCGCGCTCAAATCTATTTTTACTGACAGCTTTTGAAGCAGAGAATTCATTAAACAGAAGAACAGGTTGATATCCATTCTCCTCAACTGTAGGCAGAATTTAGTTTGTTATTTTCTAATTGTTTCCTTGGTGGCACATACAAATTCAATACTGCATCTGCAAGCAAGGATGTCTATTTTCAGAATAAAGACAATGACAGGCAAAGTTTGTATTAGCAACAGCTAAGTAGAAGACACCAGGAGACAAAAAAGGGACATTCTCTTTTAAGGTCCTAACATGCATAGGACAAGAGATTGAGTAGATCTAATTGCATGAAATTAAGGAATTTTCTGCCCACTCATTCTCCTGCCCTTGCAGCTGGAATAGCACAGCCTGGGCGCTGCCTCCTGGTTTCTCAGGAAGTTGTTTGCAGGGAGCAGAAACGTTTCATAATGCAGAAGCAAGAAATAACCTAAGTGATTTCTCTGCTCTACCAGCTAAGAATCAAGGCTGATGCAAGTCAGTTCTTGCTGCATGTGGATATTGCCCCTCTTACATCCCACATGAGTACCAGGGGACAAACTCATCAACACAAAGGCTTTCAAGCTGTGGTTATTGGCCATTATTGCCTGGTTACAGACATGGCAATGATTGAGTTTTATGACAGGTTCTCAATAACACCACACAGCAAGACAACATGCTGCATATGTCACTGGGTTTACATTGCTCTGACCCAAGGTGGGCTTGGCAATAGGAAGGCACTGCTACAAACAGGTGTAGCTGTTTGGAGCCCCATTTATGTCTCTCCACTGAAAAGGATCCCTTCTGCCTGCTGAGATGTCTGAATTTGCCCTTCAGCCAGCTCCTTTGACTTAGGCTGGCTGAGCTCTTCATCCAGTTAGTTTTTAGGATCTGTTTTGTCACGTGGTGCCCAGATGATCAGCCATCACCTCTGACATAACCAAGCAATGGGGCAAGAAGCTCCACTTGGGACAGAAGTGCAGCAGAAATAAGAGTGTCCCAGTCCAGTGCAGAGTCGTTCTGTATAACTGTGGTACCTTTAACTCAATGAGAAGATACTTTTAGAAGTTTAAAACATACTACAGGAACCAATCCTAAAGTAACCAATCTCTTTCTATTTCCCAGAAAGAAAGTCAAGGGTGATAAATTCAGATCCAAATGTCTTAAGTCAGATGAGATGAATCCCACTTTCAGGGCATAAGATGAGGAAGAGGAAAGGATCAAGCCTTTAATAACTACAATGAATTCATAACAATTGTGAAATTCCTTTTTCTTACCCATGTATTCCAGTCAAAGTAAGGAAAAAAAAACCACATCTCCCTTCCAGAAGTACAGAGGTACCACTCATCTTTATGGCACAGATTAACACCATCTCCTATGACAATCCATGGCATGCCATCATTTTAGAGCAATTAGTAAACAGACTGTTTCAAGCATTTAAAAAATTATAACCCTGCTCCTGCTCTCCTCAAATCCTGTGACACAACTGCTGACATTCTTAGTGGATAAAGTCTCTTTATGGCATTGTAGATTTACTCTAGCCTCACTCCTTTCCCATTTTGCAGTTATCTAGCTGCATTAATATGAAAGAGCATTTCTCAAAACATTTTCAGCACCATTTAAATTTGCATGATCTTGTCTGCCTGTGATGGGCTGAACAACTTTTCAGTCACATTTGTCAATCACTGTCCCTCAAATGCAAGAGTCTAACTGAAGCAAAGGGGCAGAAATGAAGGTCTGGTACTCACTTTCTCAGCACTGCGATTTCATTCTCTATGCTGCTTTCCTTTCCCTTCAGTGCCTTCTTGGGAATGCATTTGACTGCGAAGAGTTTCCCACTCGCTCTCTCTTCAGCCAAAACAACTTCAGAGAATGCACCCCTGAAAGAAGAGAAGAAAAGCCCTGGTTTAAAGTGGTATTTTTCTTTGAAACCTCTTAACTGAAACACAACCATTGAACATGGCTCCTCTGGTGTCCTTTGGAAGCTGCTCTTGTTAAACACAGAAATGACATCACAAACATCTTTCTTTGCCTTTACAAACATATGGAGACATTCACACTCATGCAGTACATTAAAGGCTTACCAAACACAACCATTTTAATAAAGAACCATAATCCAGCAGACATATGAGCAAAGCTTGAAAATGAGAAAGTACCATTTCAGTACACAGGGTCATGGACCATAGTCTGGCTACTGACTTGGTGGATTATGTACTTTTCCCCTTTCTGAGATTTTTGGAGGTTTAATTCACAAAGCAGCCCAATGTCCCCAGGACAAAGTGACATACCAGTGTCACGAGTCCTCCTGGTTCCTCAGTCTCCACAAGAGGTCAGGGCCCCCACTCTGGTCCTCCCTGGGCTGCCCAGAGCTTCTCCTCACCATTGGATTAACCCTAACTCAGACTGCATCAAAATTTCTCTATGCATACAGAGCTACTCCACAGCACAAACTGATGTGTGTAACCACTAAAGCCAAAGAATTGGATTAAATCACAAGTCTAAACATTTGCCTTAGTAGCAGCCTCCCTATGGTTACCCCAAGAGGGTTACACAAATAAAGAAACATCGTCACAGCAGCCGGTCACTAATTGCCAAGAACGGGCAGTGCCTCTCCTTCATTGGGTTATTTCAGAACAGTGGATTATTTCTTGCACTGTCATTGCTTCCTCCCAAGCCTCTGGACCTAACCAAGAAGAGGCCAGGAAAACATCACAGTCAGTGCTATAGACACATTTTTTCAATTCCCAAATTTTTTGGGCATTTGAGCATCATTCAGACTTTGCTACTCTCAACAGACTTTGCAGTGGTACATTAGGACCATCCTTATATTCTGGAACTTGTTACTGGTTTAGCAGCAAGGTACTGGGCCAGAGAGAGCATTGACCTGATGAGGAACAGCAAAACATTTTTCCTATTCACCATAACCTCCTCCTGAAGCATCCACTTTGTCCAAGAGAGATCAGATCCAAGGACTTGTCTAACCCAACAACAGCTGAAGAATCAGAGTGAGCAACCTGGTCTAGTAGGAGTCCCCTACCCATGGCAGGGGGTTGGAACTATATGATCCTGAAAGTTCCTGCCAACCCAAACCATTCTTTGATTCTATGAAGGTTTGTGTTTTATTTATAAGAAATAAAAATAGTCTTTCCTTTATTATTTCCCCTCATCAGCAGATTATTCTGCTCTCCTACACAGGTCACTCTGATAAATGCTCAGGAAGGTGCTGAGCAAACCCAACCATCCAGCCTGCTCTTAAAAGGTTAATGTTCGGTCACAGCCTCATCTGGCTACCACCAACTTTCTCTGGCTTTCACTCCTGACAACTGCTGCTTATCTAGATGTTTTGTGGATAAACAAAATAATTTCCTTTCCTGGACAGGCTCCTCCTTTATAAGTCATGCACTTGGATGACACAACCAGCCTGCTGTGACCTCATCAACAGCTCCTGAGCTGCAAAACAGCCACATGAATCATGAAGTGGATAAGCAAAAGGAAGAGGCTGCTGCTCTGGAAACAAAGTACCTGTTTACCCAGAAATGCTTTTGTAGCCAGCAGATAGGGAAGTAGTGATAGGAAATTGATGAAAAAAGGCTTTTGCATGCTGCTACACAGCAGATGTTTGACAGCTTGTCCACATGGAGCAGTGATCCTCTGAACCAAGAAATGTTTTGTCTCATTTTTACTAAAAAGGACAGACTATGGCTACATTTATGCCACTTGGAGTAGCAGAATGATTTCCCCTTTTCTGTTTTGTGTATAATCCACCACAGCATGTCAGAGCATCACAGGCTCCAATTTAGGGTCCACACAACTGATCCAAATGGTTTGCACAAATAAGCCACCCAGAGTGTTTTTAATTATGTTCTTTCCTTTCCTGTTATCGACAGCCCTAGCCATTCAATTTACCAAATAAAGTTTTCATCCTCACCCTCATGCTTGGGACAGCCAGACCAGAATTGCAATAAAACCCTTCTGCTGGAAAGCCCTGAGACCTCTGGGTGCTTACCAGCTTTGGTTGCAGACCAGAGCACTCAGAAACTCACAGGGCTGCTCCCAGCTGTATTCCATGAACCCCTTAAGTCCCATCTGCTTAAGCTTCCAGCACTTTGCTCCAGCTGTGTCTTGAAGAGGCTCCTTGCCTTCAGTTAAATGGTGTTAGAAGCTGCAATATTCCCACCAGTCATTTACTGATCACACAGCTCTCCCAGTGTTTATGATATTATAAAAATACAGGGAGCTCCCATCCCAATCTGCATATCATTGCTCATCTCGGAAAACAAAATAGAGGAAATCCCTTTATTTCCCCTCTACACTGTATAGTTAACTTTGTGAAGCACCTCTTTTTCAGCTGGCTCCATCATTTCGCTGGATTTCTTCCTGCACTTATCAGACACGGTTTCCCTGGTTGGAAAGAGCCTCTGTGAATTTAAATGAAACTTTTTTTGTGGAGCTCTGCAATACTCATGAAACCCAATTCCCTATCTCCTTAACAACCTTTCTCATTATAGCATGAAATAACCTGAAGCTCAGCTAAAGTGTTTGGTCCCACGTCAACCCCAGGCACGGACAGGGCGCTTTTTTTACATTGATTTTTATATGAGGCCATGGCATGAAATTGCAAATGCTGGGAAGAGTTCCTGGGCAATGGGAAGGGGAGAGCTGGGATGGATCTGCTGGGAAGGCAGGAGGGAGATGTGAGGAGGCAGAAGTGAGGCAGTCTGCATTATTCTGTGCACTTCATATGCTCCTGTGCTCACAGAGCAAGGGAGGTGGGCAAAGCAACGAGTCAGTGCACAAAAGAAAGAGAAGTGAAGTGCTGGAAGGAAAGAGAAGGAAGAGAACAGGTGCAGAGAGGGATCAGAGTGTTAAACAGAGACTCATCAATATAGGACAAGAGGAAAGAAAGGGTGGGAGGGAGCACCAGCAAGGGAGAGGCAGCAAAGATACTTCTGGAGTCTGCTGGAGTCAGGGAACAGTCAAAATACTGAATAGATGGGTAAGCAATTATCATAGTTTCAAACATGCAGCTGAATTCATCCACCCTTAATGACACAGTCCAGCCTCCACTAAACCCCTCTTGACACAGGCATGAATAGGTAAATATCAGAGAGAAAGTCAGAAAGACAAGGCTGCTCATTTTCTTGCTAACAGCAATATATCATGCAGCAAATCCCCACCTCCTCAAAAAAGTTCCCTAGAACTACCAGCTCAGCAAGCTTGATAAAGATTTTTTTCTCCCCAAAAGGAATTATACTGCCCTTAAAATAATTATATTAATGGAAAAAGCAATTAATTTCTAAGAATTAATTACAATTATTTATTGATATTTAAAATGTAATTTTGTACAAAGTTTTAGAAAGAAGTTTGGGCTAGGAAAATATTATATTTTACACCATCAACGTGACAGGACTTTTATGAAAAGGCCATGGCTTCCATTAAACATCATCAAGCAGTGTTGTATGATAAAAATGAAAAAAACCAAATATCACACTGTGATATAGATTTTTATTTTTTTTAATTGGGACAAGAAGTTAACTAGTTAAAAATTATGATTGTAAATGTGTCTGCAATAGTTGGGATGCACCATTCCCTTCAGTTGGGAAGGAGGTAAATGCAACCTTTCCAACATGCCTGGGGACAAAGTCTTTGCCTCTCTGAAGAGGAGCTTCCAAATCCTTCAAGAATTTTCCCTGTCCTGCCTGCAGATGATAGCAAACAAGCAAAAAAGTATCATGGCTCTGAGGAAGTAGGACGGTGGTGGAAATGGGTAAGCAAGAAACTTCTGCAAAATGAAACTACTTTCAGCTGCCAAAATCAGTGTGCAGCAACAACCTATTTTTGAAAGTTTTGACCATATTATCATTTACCCTGGAGGAATTGCTCTTTTCAAACTTCTAATTAAGGCATGGAATGATTTTATGATTTAGATCACTTCCATATGAATTAGGAACAATGTAAGGAAAAAAAAAAGATGTTGAAGAACTTGATGAGTGACATTGAGATAATGGCAAATTCTAGAGGGTGCTTGAGATGTTTTGAGTCCTCACCCCTTTGCAAGCACCTGGACTATGCAGTATCCTATGAGATGCCAATTTTCTAGAGTTTTGATTAATTTACATTATTTCTTGTGCATTATTTTTCTTTTATATGGATTTAAAGATTAGAATTTCAAGGTCAACATTGAAATATGAACATTATTGATACCCAAACAGACTGGATTTTCTATGAGAAAGCATCGGCTGCAAGGCTAGGCTATCCTGCAGATCAAAGCAAAATAAAGAACAAGTAAGTTTTTCCTTCTTCTGTTGGAAGTAGAACTTATTATGAACATTTAATATCTGAAATACAATGAACAGCATATACTATGAGAGCAAATCTGTTCTCATTCAACAAAAAAAATTGCTGTGACAAAAATGCTGACAAAATGAAGACAAAGCTGATGGAGGGATGAAACTTCATTTTTTCCATTCAACCTCAATGCTGAGCAGTTTTCCACTGCATTAGCAGGTGCTCTGTCACACTAAGTCAACAGACATAGCCAGGAAACAGATTTCACATCTTCAGGCTGCATATAGATAATGTTCTTAATTATAATACAATTGGCTTCCCATGTGTACTTTGCCCTAGCCAAATCAGGGGGAAAAAAAGTGAACACTTAACATCTGAAAAATATACCATGTCCATCCACCCTGAGACAGAAAGGCTGACTGAATCAAAGGGAGACAAATCAAACTAAAGGTCATTTTCATAGTGTGGCTTTGGCAACCACGCTCAAAATCTGCGCCTTGACTCTCCAAAGAAAGGTGACTTTGTACTGCACCACAAACAGAGGGGAAAAAAATGTTTTTGTTAGCATGTTCACAGCTCCTTCCATGGGCCTCAAGGAGTTAACTGCAGGATGAGCTCAAGCTCTGTGGAACACACCAGGGGGGTTCTGGTCCTGCAGACTACTTTTCTACTAAGCCATTTTTCTGCACAACTCATGTTCTTTCTTTTGGCTTTTTTTTTTTTAATTTTCTACTCAGTTGTTTTTGTAAACACCTCCTCACTCTCCTCACACATCATCCAGGTGCATCCCAACACAAACCCAGCTAAAGCTGGAAATAAAGATTTTCATTCCAAAGTCATGTCCATCGGTGTTCTAACAGCTGCATGAAAATGAATTTACAATTTAACTTCCAATGGTTTGGTGATGTCTGAATGCAAAGTTAACAATACAGAAGTGTGGAGAGAGGTTTTAGCCAGCCAAGAGGACAGGAGAAGGATTTTGGAACTGTGCTACACATGGTACAGAAACCAAATTCTCTACATATTCCCAAGAACTGAATATAAAATTCATGCAAAAAGCTGACTAATCTGGTGGCAGCCGTTTATGCTTTAGAGCACAAATACTTTTTTTAGCTATTTTCATTCATCAAGTGCACAGTTCCAACCCTGCAGCCCCTTCTATGGCAATGCTTCCTCTGCCTGGGCAAGAGCACAACAACTGGGATCACTGCATTAACACCGGTATTTTTAGCCTCCCTACTCATTTAATTTCCACTAAGCCTCCCAGCCACAACTGAAAATGCTGTTTCCTACCTTGGGGCCCCATGAATGCCTGCTCTAACACCAGACATGGCCCTGCCCTGGGCGGTGTCTGACCCCAGTTCCCCTCTCCAGGACTGATCCCGATCCCTGCCCGCAGTGATGATCCCATGGAGGTGCCTGATGCCGCAGGCTGGGGCTGCTGTTAACCCACCACAGGTGATGAACAGCACTTCCCACTGTGCCAAAATGCTGTTGCTATGTCCTGATGGACACTCCAACAGTGGCAAGAGGCACAGATACTCTTTGCTGTGCGTTTCTGCGGCAAGAAGCTCCTTTCTGCAGCACTGGCACCTTTCTCTGTGCCCTGAGCCATTGCCCCATGCCCATTCCCTTGCTGCAGCACTGGCACCTTTCTCTGTGCCCTGAGCCATTGCCCCATGCCCATTCCCTTGCTGCAGCACTGGCACCTTTCTCTGTGCCCTGAGCCATTGCCCCATGCCCATTCCCTCAGCATTTTGTCTTGTCCAAGGTATCCTAAAACCACTGTGGGCTTGCAATGAGCAGCCACAGCGTGAAAGGACCCTGGAGTCACCATGCCCAGGGTTGGCCAGCACATCCCCAGCTCCAGAGTTTTCTTTCCAGCCATTCTGCTGCTTCCCCTTTAACAAAATGTTTGGGAGGAAGTCCCATCAACACCCAGATCTCTGCTGGGGTTTATAGCCATGACCATAGCAGAGCCACCCAGCAATATCACACTCCAGGTAGAGCTTCTTTGTTCACCTCCTTATAAACCAGTTGGGTTTCCACTTAGCATTTCAGTCTGCAACAGAATGAGCAGCACAAAGCTTTGATCTTGTGTAGCCAACAAGAGTTTTCCTATTTGTTTGGATTTAACTTCTGTTTTTTGTGGGTACTATTATCTACAGTTACAACAGCTTAGTGTTTTGACAGGTTTTGTCACCAGAGTCAGCTGCAAGAATTTTAATGCCCATTTGAGGCTTATAATTTCTTCTAGTTTAGCTGCTCAATATTTAATAATCTCAGGGAAAGAAAAAAAAAAATAGCCCACCCACTAAAAGACCTGGGATTAAGATTGGAAATCCATGTCAGCTACTTAAAGGAAAGCTACTTAGAGGAAAGAGACTTCTATGAAGCCAGAAAATAGATTTAAAGTTGCACATCATAAAGTTGCACATCATGAATTTATGACAGTATAGTCAAAGTGGTTTCTTTCACAACCCTGGACCCCCTTCACCAGAAGGCAACAACCCCCTTAGAGGGCAACAGTGATTTTCACTCAAGAAAAACATCCCTGGAAACTATGTGAACCATTCTGTAGCTGGGATTAATTCTTTATTCCAGGATGAATTCCAAGGTCACAGCAGGGCATGGCACACACCACCAGCACCTCTTGTCACTCCAGCTCACACACCAGCAGGGTGAAGGCACCAAAATACACAATCAAGGAGACTTCCAGTGAAGAAAAGCCATCAGGTGCAGAGCAGAATGAGGCATGCAGGCTTCAGTGCCATAAAATCTGGGTTCAAAGATGAATGAAACACACAAGGCACAGAAATTTAGCCAAAAAGGAAAGTTTCTGAAGAACCTCCTCCCTTTCTAAGATGAACTAATTTGTTTGAGCTGCCTGGTGTATGCTAATTTAATTGGATGCTATGCAGTCTGTTCTGAGACAGTGATGCATGGATGCTAAAAAGGGAAACTGGCCCAGCTCAGATCCCCAGTCATGTTTGTTATTACAATCATTTTCTTTCCTGAACTGTTTGCTCCTTTCTGATTAATCCTGACCCCTATTAGAAAGGGAAGTATTGTCTTTAAAGGCCTATTACATTTACATTACATCCTCTGTGGCAGTCACAGTAAAGCCATCAAGGAAAACATACAGTCCTCTGTACTGAGATCTTCCTTCCATTATACTCTTCACAAAAGAGCTGTTAAGCAGGGTTTTTTTTCCCCACTGATGATCACTTTCTTCTCAAAGTGAACATTTAAGTACATTTTTTTCCACTTTCATCTTATGAGTTAAAAGGAGCTCATGTCTCCCAGGATTTATCTGATGGCAGCATTCTCACAAGAAAATAAACTTTTTTCTTCTAGGAATGACCTCAAACCTTTCTAGAGGCATAAGTGATCTCCATAATTTTTTTTTTTTCAAAGCATTTCCCTATTCTAACACTGACATATGTAGGGTCTATTATTTCCGGAGATCTTATCTGGCCAAATTAAGTAGATTACACCAATTTGAAAAAGCCTGGTTCTTCTTCTTCTTTCTCCACATGGAAACTCAAGAAAAGATCTGTCCCACTGTGGCAATCTCTGAGAAGCTGAATCAATTACAGAACAAGTAGATGAGATTGTAGCAAAGCAAAGCAAGGCAGACACTGTAGTTTTGCTTCCAACAATTCCTACATTCCTTCTACAGAGGTCTGTGAAGGTGGAACTATCCACTGCCTAAAGATCAAATAATTCTGAAGCTGTGACTAATCCATGGGAAGCTCCCATTTAGCCAAGAGTTTCACCTAAAGGCATCTGGAACTTCACAAATCTGAGATACAAAACTCTGCACAGCACCTCATTCATTCAAGTGGCATTTCTTTCTCTACAAAATAAAACCACAGTGTCAGTTCTGGTAGCCTTCCCCAGGGATCAGAGGCAAAGGACTGTATCACCTGAGCTGTGATTTTCAAACACCAACCCTGCCTTTCATGGACTGCGCTGCCCATTCCACAGGTGAGGGCCTTGAGGAACAGGAACTCCATGGACTGATGTGGCACCTGGGGACATGGTTTGCTGTTGAAGATGGCAGTGTTAACACCTGGACTCAGTGGTCTTGGAGGTCTTTTTCAACTTTAACAACTCTGTGATTGTTATTTAATTTAATTACTTAAAAACTGGGAGCTTTGCATCATTGAAAAGTGCATATTCCAGTTGTACTTTGAAAAGCATCTCCAGCAGATGCTTATGTCCTACCCAAAATTAATGACAGCACACTGTGGATCTGTAGGATCCTTAAACCCTGTCAGCCAAAACCCCCTGTTCCATTTGCTGCACGACTTTGGTCACAGAGATCACCTGAGGTGCCCAGACTTTAGTGCAGATGATCACAGCGTGGTTCCTGCCCGTTCTAAGGGCAAATTTAGATTAGATAACTGCACCATGAAACCAGTGCACATCTGCCTTTTCCACTTCAATCCTCCAGATCCAATGTAGAGCCCCAGTCAGGAGGCACCTCCATGAATGTGATGAGCAGCCACTGAAAGAGGAGGCCACAGGGTTCAGAGCTGTCACAAGCACAGCTGAACAACTCCATTGTCTAAGAGCCCTTCTGTGCCTCTGTGAAACTCTAATTGGCTTGTTCTCATCCTGCTGCCTCAGCCAGTCCTGCATATCCATTTTAAATATCTGGACTAAAAATGATGTGCATTTTACATTTTGGTCACTCCAAGTTGCAGATTAGAGTTAAAAAAAAAAAAAAAAAAAAAAAAAAAAAAAAAAAAAAAAAAGAAGAGAGAAAGACAATTCAATGGTGGAATACAAATAAATTGTTTTACAGCTCAGAGCTTAGCTCTGGTAGGAAAAGGCTCTGCAGAATATTCAGGGCTCCATCTGCACCTTGAGTCCCAATGGCCACCTCTCTAAACACCAAGGAAGAGTGTTTGCTTTTCTACTCCCCAGCCTCTTCACTCATGTATCCACATGCAGCTTCATGTCTGAGCTGAGGTACATTAAGAAACTCAGCAAACTGGTTTGCCTAGCAACTGGCAAGCTTGAAAATAAACACTCTGGCAAAGATTATTTCAGTCTAACTGTACACAAAGTTACCAGGGCCTTTGCAACTCAAGATACTTCTGCAAAAAGAACTGCCACGCACATTCCACATGTGCCACCCTCGGTCATTCTCATGAAAACTCAGCGCAGAAAGAGGATTTCTTTCAGCTTCTGCTGATGAGGAATTTCTCCATGGCTCCATTTTCATGGTGCTGTGTTGAGACTACTGAGGTGACTTGCCAAATAGATTCAGCAGCAGCACACCTTTCCTCCCCTCGTCATTGTCACGATCCTCCACACTGCTCTGAAGGCACATCTTTTGATGTCATGGAGTTATACAGGGATTGGCAGAAATGAAACTCCCCAGGGAGATGTGAGGAACCAGAAGCTGTACCAGTTTCCATCCAAATCTTTCCCAGCCTAACCATGGATCCAGATGAAGCAGGGAGCCAACGAGTGATCCTCTGAGCTCATCCCATGCTTTTAAGAGCAGAGAAGTGCAGTGACCTCTGCAGCAATCCCATCCCCTGAGCCTTGCCAGCCCTGCCTTCTGCTGCCTTGCCCATGTGATGTTAGAAGACAGGGAAAGAGGGAGTGAGGCTTTTCAGCATGGCCGAGCTGCATGAAAGCAGCTGAGCATGTCAGAGAATCACAACAGAGAAAAGGTGCTGGTGTTTCCTGTATTTCATTTGAAAGGAGGACAGACGTCCCCACCCAAAGAGGCCAATCTGGTCTGGTTTGGTCCATGGAAGCAACATGTTGTTGAGATGGTCCATGAAGACATCAGCAGTGAGATAGACACTGATATCTGCCACATTGTTCATAAAGTCGCCAGATTCCTGCTTTAATAGCAACTGGTTTAGACTTAATAGAGCACAATCCTAATGTATTTGCTAAATTACTGCTAGGGAGAAAGAGACTGAAGTCCTCCAGATTTCCCAGGGCAAGCTGCTGCTCCTGAGCTTCACCTGAGCTTCACCTGACTCACCAGAGCCATGACAGCCTGGGACAGCCCACAGCTCCAGCACACAGTAAACACATGCAGAGCCGGGCCATTCATCCCTCAGCCTTGCCCTGCCATCCTCCAGTGAGCAACAGCACGGGGGGAACCGTCTCAGTGCCTCAACCAGCTCACAAACACCAGCCAAAGCCAACTGCTGCATAGGGATGTCCTTCTGTGTTGGAAAACTTCAGCAGAAACAATCTGACAGCAACGCTGATTCCCTTTATCTGGAATGTAATCACAGCACATTATAGTCTCGTAATACAATGACGAGTTTCCTAGGAGATGCCTGCCACGCGCCCTGACTATTGTTAAAAATGAAGTTTCTCAGAACTAATTTCCATCTCGGGTTGACATGCTACACACACACATTGACAATGCCACCTCTGTGCTTCCCATCCTCCATGTGGGTCCAGATAACCTAGCCCAGACCTTGGACAGCAGGGACCAGAGGCACTGTGAAGTGGCCCAAGAGCTGATGAGAGTGGGAAGAGGAGAACACAACTCTTCAAACCTGACAATAATTTCTGTGTTTCTTCGGAAGCTGTTGCATAACTTCATGGACAGAAAGGAAGCAGCATCTTTTCCTTCCAGATGACATGCACTCCAGAAGTTTAAAGAGCCCCAAAAGGATTGCAGGAGAACACTGACAGAGTGAGAAGGAGCAAGCAGGATTGCAGGAATATCTCTCCTAATGCGCTGTAAAGATTACCTGAAAGCCAGTTCCCAAAAATACTGCAAACAACAGGCCACTGGCAGCAAGCTGAGGAGCCAAGCCCTGTGTGGTCCAGCTGGCAAAAGCTGCCACAGGTTGTGTGGGGTACAAAGGTGCTCTGGCTGATACACCAGCCAGAAGAGATGGGTTGCAGAATATTCAAAACAGGTTAAAAGTTAATTAAAGAACAAAATCAGAAAATATTCCAGAAATTTAGCTTCCCAGGGAGCTTCTGTTTATTGTCATTGAAAGGACTTGAAAGGGAGGATGGGTTGGACACTGGATGCTGACAGCAAGGGCACAAGTTGATTCCTGGAATTTAGGAATAAATCAAAATGAGACAGCATCTCTGCCCACCATGATCATAAGGGGAGGTTCACCATGAAGAAATAACCTTTGAGCCCATTAAAACATGACCAGTCAAAAGGATGTGTGTGAAATTGTTGGAATAGCAAGAAAAAACATGTTACTTACTTGGGGATGAGTTTTGCCTTCTTCTTCCAGGGGTAGGAATTTAATTTTAACAAAGAGTTTAAAAAATGGGGCTCATGTAGCACAAGACTTACTCCCATTCTGTTTATCCCCCAGCCTCCAGCAGTCAGAGATCCAGGAAAGGGATCTCTGTTCAGGTGACAATTGCACTGACCCATCATGTCTCAGCTACCTGTCCTGTACTAATCTCTGTAATTCATTTTCTCCAACCCATTTACGCTTTAAATTTCACTCTCTTGCACAATGAAGTACAAATTATATGAGAAAGCATTCTTCTTTGTTCATTCTAAATCTGATGCTTGATAATTTCATTCCATAACTCTCCAGTGAAACACATTTTAAATACGTTAAGTAACTGCTTTCCCATGTCACATAATGGATTTTAATCACAAATACACTGAATGGTTTTTAAACTACGACTAGAGGTTGGTGCTAGAAACAATCAGGAAAAGAAGTGTGCAAGAACTGGATTCCCCCTCACTCTCCATGACAAGAAACTCTCAATCTATAGTAGGAGACATGAGACATACCCAGAATTCTTAGGAAAGAAAGCATTACCTTTTACATTGTGTTAAATCTTCAGTGTTGTGTGTAATTTTAAAGGAATACCTGTAAAAATGAGTAAAGTTGTCAAAACAAGAAGTGAGAAGGTCCTGGGAGACAGAACCAGGAGAGCTAAAACTTGCAGGAAACATAAGCAGTGTTTGAAAATATTTATGCTGGAAACACAGACCAAATATAAGCCCCAGATAAAGAAATTCTTGAAACAGAGAAGTCTGGCAGGCTAAGCAGCTGGGCAAGAGAAAATGTGAGAAGTAAGACAACATCCTCAAACCCAGAAATTGTGTGTCCAAATGAGGAAGCAAAAATGGATTTCAAGTTCCGGTGGCTAAAATATAAGAACTTCAAAGGGTGGGGAAAAGCACCTAAAGAACAGTTGCACCAGGCAGGGAACTCAGCAAAGACTTATTTTGCATATATGAGAAGCCAGATATGTGCCAGATAACTGATGGACCAGGAAGAAACCAACTACAGATGCAGCACAAATAAACTCACATGACTATCACCAAAAAATTAGGGGTTTTGTCATGTGATCATTGTCATTTGTCATGTGGTCATTTTGTCATTTGATCATTGCAGGGAGGTTTGGGAAGGTTTTTACACTGGAAGTCTTCCTTACAAGGTTGGTAGAAGGGTCATAGAGTGTACTGACCCAACCATTCTAGGGGAATGTGGGCACAAAATTAAACACAGGCTGAAGTCTCCCTCTTAAAGTTTATGTGTACCCAAAATTTAGAAGGCAGATAACATAATGTAACTTTAGAAAAGAGATGCAAAGAAATAATTCAGGAGTTACAGAGCAGCTCCAGATAAGCAAAACTGACATCGGCAGGTCAGTAAGAACTGTACTGAAGCATATCTCTCTCACCAAAGGTACAATTACTGAACACTTTGAACAATCTGATAGATTGAGGATTTAGAGAAGGAAATCCAGGCTTCATAAATGCACTGGAATACTCTGGACAACAACTATGCAGATGGGAAAATGTTGTTGATGTGTTTTTTTCAGATATCAATGGGGTGCCTCAAGGATCTCTGAGCAGATGAGCTGTCAGAGGATAGGAGAAACTTCTTGCAAGAAAAAAAGAAGTGGCTAAAAGACAAAAACCAGCACAGAATAAATGGTAAATCCATTTAATATTCAGTGTTAGGGGTCACCAAGAAAGTACACAGCCACAGCCTGAAGGCTTTGTGTTGTTGAGCTCCTTCTCCTCGCCTCAGGATATGGCACCAGGGAGGATGAAAGTGATGATTAAAATTATGGAACAGCAACATTATGAGGGATTACTGAATCAACTGACACTTTGCAGCCCAGAAAGGAAAACTGAAGGTGGTCACTTGCCCTGCTAAGGCAAGGATGAGGTGACAGCACGTCACCTTAGGTGATGTAGCAAGGATAGCAAAGATACACTTCAAAACACTTCATCCAGCTTCTTTCCATAGGACACAGTGGCCATTAAGAAGGATTCGGGAAACAACTAGATAAATAGTGGTTATAAAATTCATCCCACTAAATTCATACCACTAAAGGCACCATTTGAGTGTCAGAAAATGCCTGCACACGTCTCATAGAACACTAGGGGAGTACCCACGGTACCATAATTGCATTATTACTAAATGCTGACCTGTACCTTCCTCCCCAGACATGGTCTGCAGGGAGGGGGCACTGCATGAGCTGCATTTTTGGTCTGACCCAGTACAACTGTTCTTAGGGTCAATCAATGCAGCAAAGCAGCAGCAAACAGCAGCTCATAGGCTTAAATGCAAAATGCATGGACCATGAAGCAATCACTGAAGCAGACAGGAAAAAAAACGAAGGAAAAGTGCATGAAAAATACTGCCTAATTCAAAAAACTGCATTTTCACCTAAGCAACCCAGTCATCTAGTAGTACATCAGACATGTAGTAATAAAGACAACCTCTGACTTCAGAGGATTAGCAGAGAATTACTACAAGATGTCCAGGGAAAACACAGTTTTGAAAGTTGCATCAAAAATACATGGAGGAAACAGTCTCTGTGATCTTCTTGGACTGATCTCTCTGGAATAAACAAAGCCCCTGTCTTCCTTTATCTTAGCTCTAAGTGATGGGCCTTTTATTACCCCTGCATGTAACAGTCATCTCTTCCTTGTGGGATCAGAACAGCTAGTTAAAATAAAGTTCACATCCCAAGGTTTAAATGCCATACATCAATCTGCCTTTGCATCCCTGCAGCTAGAATAGCCCAGACCCTCACAATTTCTCATGCATTTCTCCTTACAACTCCCTCATGGGATTAGGCAGTGCTGTCACACATCTGAAATGCATGGGAATTAGGGCAGGGAAGGTCATAAAGGAGATTAACCCCAGGTCTCCCCAGGCCATCACCCATTACTGAACTGGGAGACTGTCTTCACATGCTGCCAGATCACACACAGCCTCTACTCCCTACACCTTTTGCTTTAGCCCTCCTTCTGTATCACAGGCTGCTGTCCCCACACTTTTGTCATCTGTGATAGGACTAAAGCTCAGTTTTCCCCAGAAAAGAGATTCACTAAAAGGCTGGCATCATTTCCCCCCATCTTGCCATGAAAATTTAAAATTGTGGAAGTGTTTTTGCTTTCTACATCACACACTGCTATAGCTGCAGTAAACAAGCAGAATCATCAACCCAGTGAGTCGATCAGTAAACTTGTTTATTGAACACCCATGTTTGGTATTGAACTTATTTTCCTAACTTTAGCAGGGTAAATACCCTTTGGTTGAGTCGCCATCAGAGAATTTATAAAGTAGCAAACATTTTCTCTTTGTTGACAGAGCCTCAGAGTGGCACACGTGAATGTTAACAGGTGTTCATATTTAACTTGTCTTTGTGGGTTTTTTAAGCCTGAGATGCATATAGTGATTGAGAATTACTGTTTATTCATTTCTGTGTAATAGGAGAAGCAGCATTTCATCTGTCTCATCCATATTTAATAGCTCCAGGCACAACAACCATGAAAGGTCTATTTTTCTCCCACTAGGGAAAATATTGTTATTATTACTACAACCATGACTACATCTATATTCTGAAATTATTCATCCCTGGCTTTCTATATGACTTCCATGTTATCCGTGGGCCAGGTCCTTTCCTTGTACTTATCTGAGTTACTGTGCTGATGAAAGTATACTGATTTATGCTATGCTGAGTCACTTCAGCAAAGGACAGAGTCAATTCAAAGCTTTTCAAAGCTTCTTGGCAATATAAACCAGACTGAATTTTGCTGCCCTAAGGATGGGAAGGAACCCTTAAAAAGTGGCCCATTTGCTGCTCCTGCTTTTACCAGGAATGCTCTTTAGGGGGGTCCACTCCTCTCCCCCAGCTTGAGCTCTACCATGTCCATTTTCACACTTACCCATCTTGGCACACACACAGGGTGAAAGATGAGGCCAGGGATGGTCTCTGCAGCTTTTCCATATGTCACCCATGTCTAGAGAACACCTCTGCTCCCAAAAATGGTCATTAAATATGAAGGATGGCACCTAATTTCCCCCCAGCAGTGTAGGGGAGCTCAGGGTCTATTCTGACAGCTCCAGCACAGCCCAGGCTGTGCATTGCCCTGGTTAATCCCAACTCCAAGACAGGATGCAACTCCAATAAACTAGAGGAATCCCCCCAAGCATCATCCAATAAATCACAACAGCCTGGACTAATAAATGGTTCAGAGAGCCATTTATCCAGTTAGGCAGAAACAGAGGAGGTATAATCATGCAAGCAGTTCTCTCCCTTCTCAGTGATAGAAGAGGACCTCAACGAGCTCCAAGGAAACCTCTTCTTCCTCACCTGACCCTAGACAGCCTTCAGCACACCTAGCAACCATGCAGTGCCAATTCCAACCACAGAATCAGTTAACACATGGGTTTTTCTGGGTATTTGTTTCTGGGAAATATGTTCCCTGATAGCATGCCATTAAAATGTTAATCATAAAGCTGCTGAGGGGCCCTTCTCCAGGAGGTCACTTGTCCAAACACAGACAGTGTCAGCAGTCCCTGGCACATTACCACAAGCTGCTTACCCAACGAGAAACAGATTTCATAGATTCAACCCAGTCACATGCTGAAACTCACAAGCAGGAACTGAGATAGGTCCCTCATGAACAGCAGCTCTGCCAGGGAGTTACAAATCCATGGGCAGGGTTTCACACAGGGGGGGTTTGCCCTTCCTGGGGCAGGACTGATGAGTGCTGGTAGCACAAGAGTGACGCTGGAGCAGGCACCAGCAGGATGCTTGATGCATCCAGAATCATCTGCTTAGTCTTAACTCCAATTCAGGAAAGGAAAAAACTCACCAAATAACCCCCACAATTTTTTTCAGCCTTATTTGCCTAAAGAAGCTAAAAAATCCCATGTTAAACACATTCAGAGGCTGAAAGTTATGATGAAAGCAACAGCACTGCAGATTATATACATACATATATATATATATATACACACACACATAAAAAGAGACACATCTTTTTTCCTATTACTTGTAATTTGGAGATAGGGCAAGGTTGGGGGTGGAACACTCACTATCCCCTTTCCTCTGCATGTGTAGTTCTCATTAGGGCCAATTAGGATGATAATGACATCTGAAAGGAGGCTACAAGCCAACCCACGTGATCAAAGCAGAAGTAAACACAACTCTAGAGAGCTTAGGAAACATATGGTTTCCTCTCCCAAGTTCTCCAGCTCGTATCTGGCTTGGTTCTACCTGAAATCTCAGTCCTGTGCAATGTTATTTGGGAGAGCATCCCACCTGGGAGGAGATGAGGTGGCACCATGGGTCTTTAGGGACCCACAAACCTCTAACAGGTCTCAGCATGTAGGAAGAGAGAAACTAATTGCTCTTTCCAGTGTTTTTTCCATACCTAGCACAAGGCATTACAATTTCTACATTAGGAATCAATATGTTGCTTGGGGTGAAGTTAAAGAGAAAATCCATCTGAGTTCAGTGAAAGCAGACCCTGCACTGGGCTCTCAAATGCCTTTTCTACCTTCCCTCCCCAGGGTAAAGTGGTGAGCACAATTTTAATGGGAAAGTCTGGGTGAGTTTTCTGCACATTTGTGCTGCCTCTGTCACCCCCATCTCTAATATCTGTAATGCCTTCCCCATCCCAGCTGCCTCCCAGGTGACTCCATGCAATTACATTCCTAATTGTGCCACAGTGGTGCTCTCCGGGATGTTACACTGCTGTTTAATTTATAAATGTCAATTTGGAAGCACAATACAATGAGAAATTACACACATCAGACACAGAGCAGTTCCCACTTATGAATAGGTAAGAAGGCAACAAAAATAATTAAGTACTCAACAAAGAGAGAAGATGAGGGAATGCAGGCTTCCCTTTAGTGCAACCCTTCCAAATTTTACACGTGCTCAATTTTGAGCTGTTTAAATGGAAGGGCAGAGGTAGCCAAGTGCCAGGTTTAATATTGGACATGACATTGCACAGTCTGTGCCTGTTTGGGAACCTATTTCATATTTAAATCTCAATTAAACAGTAGGACTGCCTTGACATTTAAAAATCCAAACAAAACACTTCAAGCACAGCTCTGCATAAAGCATCTGTAAAAACATCTTCTTATTCTATCATTCTTTGCCTCCTGAATAACATCTTCAGGATGAGAAAAATAAAAGAAAATAAATAAATTGGAATGTGTTGATTTTTACCACCATTTTCTTTGAATAGTCAGTCCAACTAAGCAGGAGTGCATTTGGTCCCTCTTGTGTATAATCAGCACAGCACCTGCAGAGATATCTGAGCTAGTTTTGAATTACGAAAAAAAGTGTTGTGCAGGGGGAAAAATCACCTCATACCAAACCACCCACAATGGTGCTTTCAGACTATCTTGTCCTTTAAACAGTTGATCCCAAGTGACATAAAACATGAGAAGAGGGCAGATGCCAAAAGCAGGAGCTAGGGAAATGGGAAAGGAGGAGCTGCATGGATCATCCTGGGTTCAGGCCATGGACATAAATAAACAAGATTTGCCCATCAGCCATCCTAGTCTGCCACAGGCAAAGTCACAACACCGGCTGCAGCCAGGGCTGGGTCAAGGAGCCACCTTTTCCTGGGCTGACACTGCTCCTCCTGCATCAACCCTGAGACAACACGGGGAAGAATGTGAAGAGCACCAGGGAAAAGCACCAGGCATGAGGCAGATTGCTTTAGGTGCCAACATTTTCTCTGACTCCAAGATCATGGATATTACTGTAGCATGGACAATCTTCCACTCCCCCTGGGTTGGGCTGGCACACCCCACGCTGCCTGCACGGACCCACCGTGTTCCAGCAGGGGCTCCAAGGGAGCAGTAACAAAAACCCCACATTTCAACTTTCCTACTGTCTGCTTCTCAGTGGCATCACATCAAATATTCTGGTGGCTGCCAGCCCAGCTCTGTGTGCCCAGCTCGAGGCTCCCGACGCCATGGCCAGGCTTGGAAACAGCCCCTTGAGATGCTGTTGCTTGTCAGCCCCAAAAATCTCAGCCTGGGTTTCTCATCATTTAACTGCACAAGTACAACCATAAAGAAGCTCATACTCTGCAGGTTTCCAGCCCTTCTTTTTTTCATGTTTATCTCTAAATGCTACGTGCAATGAGCAGCTCTGCAAAGGGTTTGTCCTCTTGCCTGAATGGAGATCACCTCAACGTGCACTCGCCCTGCAAGGGGAGCATTGTGATGCTTACACACACAGAGGCACAAAAGTTAAACTGAGAAAGAGAGATAAGGTGGGTTCAGTGCTCTCTCTTTTTGTCTGCCTACTGTGGAAATTACAGACCCCCCCAACCACCTGTCTGTGTGGAGGAAGAGAACACCCACCACACTGGGTCAGACCAAAGGGCAGTTCTGGCAAAATGCTTCCCAGCTTGTAACAAGTGCCTGTACGAAAAGCATTAAAAAAAAGGAGAAAATATGGAGATATTCCTGATTCACTCTCTCGTTCTCTCAGGATCAGTGATTTGGAGGCTTCCTGGGTGCAAGGGTGCACTGGGATCATTGTGTGCCCACCCAAGCAATGGCCACTTGCACACAGATGAGACATTTTCTCATACACACAACTTGGCAGGGGTTTCCATGTCCTGCCAGCTCTCAGGCAAGCAACACACTGCAGCTCTGCAGGGAAAAGCCAAAGAAGTGCCTCAGCTGGTGCCAGCTGCGTGCCATTGACGCTAATGGACTTGTTCTGCTTTATACCAGCTGATGATCTCCCTATTTTCCCTTTCTGCCTTCTCAACAGATTTTCTGGTGCTCAATATATAAAATATCCATCAAAAAGGTGAATCTAGTCCAGCAAGTGCTGCGACACTGATTTATGTCTGTTACAGGAAGGTATAAGAGCACCGCCATAGGGCTGTAACAGAGCACACTAGCTCTGGGAAAGCTTTGTGCTAACCCTCATTACTTAAATATTGGCTTATTCCTTCAAGATGGGGCTTTCTATCCTTTGAAATCCCTTGGGTTGTTCTCATCCCTGCCAACGTAATGCCTGATATTATGCCAGGGGAAAAAGTGTGGGACACTCTACAGCCTTTCATTCCCCCTGACCACACTGTCAGTCTCACTAGGGATGCTGCTTCTCCATCCTGCTTTAAAGAAAGCACCTGCAATTATTCCCAGAAAAAGCCAAGTTCATTATAAATCACTGATAATGTCAGCAAGTTCTATTCCAGCCACGCTTTCTAACAAATCAGTGACCTCAGTGAAAGATGAAGGGAATCTCTGAACTCATTTGGAGACATGACTCCAAATTTCTGCTTCCATCAGTTCATTACTCAGGATGACATTAGCCCCCATGTGCCTCCTGCCTGCATTTCCAAGTCCTGGAGTCATCAGTGGGTGCAAACCATGTGAGGGTCTTCCCCAAACCAAAGTGCTGATGACATCCCTAACTGGCAGGAGCATTTCAGCAGCACCATCACCCCCACAGTGAGTCATCTCCTTGGCTGAGCCCATTTCAAGTCCTTCCAGGTTCTGTTTGTGTGCAAGATGTGCTAATGTGCTCAGTGGAGAGCATGTCCTGCACTGCAGAGTGAGCCACAGAAACACTGCCTGTCACAGAAAAGCAGTTTTCTCATTTCCTTATGACCAGAGAAGCCACCTCCAGTCCCCAGCTCTGATGCAAAATGTCAGCAGGAGAGCTATTAAGTATTTAGAGTGGGAAGCTCCAGCATCAACCAAAAATACTTCCAAGTTGGCAGGACTCAAGGGATCAGCCAGTATCTGACAGCCCTATAAACCTTCCCCAGAAAAACCAAAGGGTTTTCCCTCAATCAAAGATTCAGAGCAAAGTTCCTACTTCTGTTAGCTGGTGGGTTCAAGTTCCCACACTCATCTATGCTTGGCAAGAGGAGAGAAAAGGCTTCTTATTTTTTCCACCTTCTTTCAGTGTGTGATTACAGATGGTTTTTACCAGATTTGCTGGTAAAAACCTCCCCTTTGATCAGTTTAGTGAATTCTGAGACTCTGCAGTTAAAACCTCTAAGTCCACTACATCTCTAAGTCCACTACATAATCCTAAAATATAAGGTTTGCATGAAGTTGTGAGCTTTTTCTGGTGCCTGGAAGGGAAAAAGGGGGAGTTTCTTGTTTTATTACCAATGCTTATCCTGTCATATTTCATACCAACAACTGAGGTCATGTGCTGTTTGCCCTTCCCTTATTTTATGAAGAAAGTAGAAAGGACACATTTAGAACAGAAAAGAATCCCAAGTAGAACATGGGTCAAATGAAGTTTGGTGCCTATTTTTCCCACAGGAAAATTTGCCAAAGAAAAATTAAAGTAAATCCAAGAGGCAAGTACAAGGCTCTACATTATGAATTCTTTTTCCAGTTACTTCCAAGGTATAATTTCATCATGTTAAATGAGAAAGAGAGATAATATGTCTCTCTTTGCTGCATAAGTCTGTACTAAAGAAATTTTCAGCTGGTTTATTCATTTTCAGGCTCTCTGCCCTGATCCCTTTTATTACCTGTGTTGAGGCTGTAGTGCCACTCACTCACTGCCAAGCTGCAAAGTTGACTCACTACAGCTCCTTTTTTATTTCTCACTGATCTCATTGAATTATTGAAAAGGGTACTGTCAAGTTGCAAAGGATATATCGTCAAAAATAAAATACATTTTCTTTTCTGAGCTCCAAATGGCACCTTAAACCATATATTTAAGGACAAAAAAAAAAAAGTAAGACTTTGTAGGGGACTCATTTTCGTAACATTAATAATGCCCTTGGTTTTCTTTTTGCACATTTCAGTCCAGACAACCTAAGCTCACCATCAATTTTTAGACAACTTCACTGTCTGCTTCTCCTATACTTGCAATAATGATATTGCCAAGTGTCTTAAGTTTGTTTTCAGCCTTTGGGTTCTTGTGGGCTTTTTTTGTAAAGTCTGAGTTTGTAAAGACATGAGTAATGCTATGTCTCAGCTCTCATTTTTATTTTGTTTTATTTTGGCATCTGTTAGCCTTCAGGCTTACAGAGAACATTTTGGCTCTGTGGCTCTCGTACACCCCAAAGGCTCGAAACCAAGAACCCAACTGAATTTTTTATATAATCTCATTATTTTTAGAGAGACTTTTATGATTCCAGGAAGACTGGATGATTTCTTGGGTTTTAACTCTGAGACTTGGCTTCTCTACAGTTTTAGATTTGGTGTCCGAATTTCTTTTACACTGCAGGTCCTTATAACCAACACGTACAAAATGTCCAGAGTTCAAGACCTGTTTCTTTTTCCATCCTTTTACACTTGGGGGCCCAACATCTCCCTGGCTGATGGGAAACCAGAGCACTGCAGATGATGCTGTTGAAATCTCTCTACTCTTCTATCCCTACTGGCCACAACCTTAGTCTAAGTGTGCCCATTACCAGAGCCAGGCACCTTGTAGAAACATTATATTAGAGAAAAAAAAATAGGCAAAATCCACATGGTTTGTGGCACCATAATTTCTCAGTAATTAGATTGGTATAAAATGAGCAAAACCACAGTGCTGGTACTCAGTCCTTAGTCAGTATTTGAAGAGTGTGCTGAAATTCTGGCTCTACAGAATAAAGGTATGAGTTTGTCACAAACATTGGACACACTGGTGAGAACAGGTATAAAGATGCTGGGCATTAGCAAAAACAGACATTCATAAAAGCTAACATGAATTGGTCAGGAATCTTTATAAAAGCCTCTTACAAGAAACTGTGCAGTTAAAATACAGAAACTAAGATGAATTGAAACTAAAAAAAACACCAAAACCCTCCCCGCCCCAAGTCCACACTTCTTTCTTTGCTAGAAGTTCTTTTGGAATCTTGTTATAAAATCCAGCAGTGCATCATCTCTCCAACAAAGACTTTTCTCAGAAGACTCCAGGAATAAAAAAAAAAATACAGTTCAATCAACCTACCTCTGGGGCATATTTACACAAAGGTTTTTATTGCCTTTCAACTTGATACATTGTTTTCAATACCAAACTGAAAGGTAAAGGTATTAAAATATACATTGCAGGGCAGTTTATTCCAGAAGAGCTCCACGGTGCATCCTGAGCAATGCCCATGAAGACATCCAATTACTGCTTGTGCCAAACCTGACCCCAGCTGTGTAACCAGGGCTAAAACTTCAGACATGCAGGACAGAAATTACTTTCTTTATTTTTACTGCAAACCTGATGCAGGAGAGAAAACTTCAAAAATTGTTTTGTTTACTCTGATTTGAGAAACTTTGGGCCACACTCATTAAATCATTTGCATGGCTGTGTGATATGTATGAAGGTGATTGCAGAAAGAAAAGAAATAAACTGCACTGTTTTTAACAGGTTCCCACCTGTTAAGGTTGAGGGTTGTGTTTCCCTGGGCCAGGCTACATGTCACATCTTTTGAGAATTATTCTGAGACAGAAAAAGCCTTGCAGGATCTTGTTCTACCTACTAATAGTAGGGGCTTTAAAGGGACAAAGATTTTAACTTCAAATTTTGATAAAAATCAAGTGAGAACTGACTGAATGAATCAGTGGGAACCTGAGGCCAGCTTTACCATGTTCACCTCCACAAGTGGAGACGCAGCTCCATCAAGGCTGTCCCACAAAACTCAACACAGGTTCTGCCATGACACCTTCAGTGAGCATTGGTCATACTTGGAGGGCTCACCCAAAACCAGAGCTCAAGCACCTTAGGCCTCCTACAAACACATAATTTCTCCAGGAGATGCTTAAAATCTCAACAGTACAACCAAAAGGATGAAGATACACAGTGAGGTTTCTCCCAGGAGGTGGTTCACAGAGCAAACTCCAGATGTGACTGTTACTGAATTAAGACAATTAATCCCTGGAATAAACGTGATGACATTGCTGGGTGTTAGAGATGTCTGCTTCTCTGAATAAGGAGGTAGCAGCCTTCCAGAAAGGCCCCAGAAAATGCATTTTCCTCTTGGAGACACAGACTAGACTGGCATGGACAGAATCATCATCCCCTCAAGAACTGTAAAGGCTGCCCGGTCAAACCATCAATTAAATTTGATTTTTCACCCAGCTGTTATATGTTGTTAATATAGATGTTCATATGCACTTGGTCCACTTGATGCCATCAGTGATTGCAATTAGATGTTCCTAATCCAGACTTCAGCATAACACATATTGTACTGTTTGTTAAAAAATGCCCTCTCAAGAATGAATGAACATCTCTTCTTGTGCTTCTCCCTCCATAACCCTCCACAGCCTGTTGCCAGTTCTCATTATGTCTGGTCCTCTCATTTTAATTGCACCCACTGTACAATAAGGACCTTCCAAATTGGTTTTTCTGTCGAGCAGAACACGTAGTTACTCACAAATGACACAGAAAAACATGCAAATATTAAACATTTTTACAATGGGTAGGCATCCAAAATAAAATTATTCTTTAGAGAATGACTGGCTACCAACTGGATAAATCCTGTCACTGTTCAAGTTAATAAAACAAATTTCTTGACAGGTGTTAGGCAATTTTTAGCAAAGTTACAAGGGTGTCACTATAGCTAATGTTATTAAAAGCTTTGATTAGTTATAAGAACAGACCCATAGGTCTAAATCAAAGCTGCTCACTGAAGCTGGGGAGATAATTGATGTTCACAATCAGGAAAACAGACTTTAACTCCAAGAAAACTCTACATAAGCAAGAGGATACATACACTGGAAAGTAAGGTAATATGCATGACTTTTTACATGTTTCTGGTCCATCTTAAGCTGTGACCCCATCTGAGCAGAGACCTTTGGTGTGTGCTCAGGCTGCAAAGAGATGTCAGGATTGCTGCTCACCCAGGTGACAGCAGCTGGTGTGAGCATGCAGCCCTGCCTCATTGCACTTGGGGCATAAATCACATCTGCATTTAATGCATTTACTCTGGACGAGGAGCTGCATTTTCTGGGTGCTGTGGCAGCAGAAATAACACAGAACATAATGACAGAAAACAATAACAATAAAGAAATACATATGAAATAGGCACCTCCTGAACCGCTGGCAGCGCAGAGGACACTGCGCAGCATTTAGATGAGGCTGATTCTCGCTGCTGTCTCAAAGACTGAACATTATTTCTTCCTTTGCAGACATTTGCATTTCACCCCTTGGAGAACCTCCTTGAAACACAGAAACACAGCCTTGTTCCCCACCCTTCCTAGGAGCAGGGCCTGCTGTGAATGTGCACAGTGGCTAAAAACTCAAACCAGCTACGGGGCATGCCCTGGCCCAAGGCTGGTGCTCAAGGGGATTATCCTTGTTCAGCTGCTGACCCATCCTTTCCTGCCACACAGCCTGCACTTTGCAGCAAAGAAAGCAAACCCATAAGGAAGAAGGAGTTACACTGGCTTGTATTCTCAGAAATGTGAGCTCCTGTGGAGCTGACAGTCCCTCAAAGACGCATTTCCCAGAGCGCAGCCACTGTGACCCTCCTAAGGGGAGAGCTGCAAGACAGGAATCCATTGGAGCCCAGGAAAGGGCAACAGAGCTGGGCAAGAATCTGGAGCACAAGTCCTGTGAGGAGCAGCTGAGGAAGCTGGGTTGCTTATCCTGGAGAAAAGGAGCCCAGGGGAGACTTTATCATTCCCTTTAACTCCCTGACATAAGGTTGTAGCCAGCTGGGGGTCAGGCTCTGCTCCCAGGCATCCAGCCACAGGGTGAGAGGACATGGCCTCAAGCTGTGCCAGGGAAGGTTTAGGCTGGATATGAGGAAGAATTTGTTCACAGAAATTACAGATCTTGGAACAGGCTACCCAGGGAGGTGGTGGAGTGACCATCACTGGAGGTGTTTAAGAAAAGCCTGGATGTGGCACTCAGTCTGGTTGACAAGGTGGTGATCAGACTTGATGGTCTCAGAGGTCTTTTCCAACCTAATTGATTCTGTCATTCTGTGATCTAAAGCTCACTGGAAGTTACAACCCATGTGCTGGGTCAATGAACTATACAGCCCTACAACAGCTGAGGGATTAATTTGGCCTGAGTTAATTTTTTAAGCCATTTTTAGAGTAAATAAGTTTCATTAAATCTCATGCAAAAAGCATTCAAACAAAGGCAAATTCAAAATCAGTGTATTTGCTTATCCTCAATTACATTATTCCCTTCTTTCTGTAAAGATGCATTGCTCTCAAATACAGAGGGATAAACACGACAATGTTACAAATATTAGTATGTAGTGAGTGATATAATTAGTTACTTCTCAGTAAATGTGAAAAGATCAAGAAAATCACATTGTTCAGTTGGCAGGTGGAAACTACTGCTTCCTTTTACATATCTGAAAAATTACAGCAGGTAGCACAGCTTCCTAAACCCATTTGCCTTGATTCAAATAGACAGATTAAATAATTAACCAGAATTAGAAATAACATCTAATATGAGCAGAGTAAAGAGCTACAGGTGTTCACTGCAGGCTATGTCTGCTCTGATTTTAACATGCCCATGATATCCAAAACCCAAATTCACATGTGAGAATGCATATAGTGTATCTTGGGGAAATTTTCTAGGACACATATCTGGTAGACCAAAGAATCCTCTGTTATTCCTTGCACATTTGTGAAAAATGCTCAGCAAGCGCTCCAGGTCTAATCTTTGTTTAGATGAACAAAGAGCTCAATTAACTTCTAAAGCAAATTTTATTTATTTATGAATTCTTTTTGGAATCATTCTTAATAGACTCAGGTATGTCTTGTATGCCAGATCCTCCGAACAGGGCATAAAGTACAGGTAATATCATCCTCCTGCTCCTATTCTTACTTTTTCCTGCCTTAATTTCAGCAAGGTCTCAGGGCCAGACCAGGTGCTCAGACAAGGTTTACAAGCCCCTCACAACAGTGATGAGAGGCAGCAACACCTTTCTGCTGTGAGTCTCAGACCTATTTTGGCACACGTAAAAATCAGTTTTCTCTGCTGTCTTAATCCTTTGTCCCTTTGTAAAGGTCTCCAACAGAGATGGCGACACATCCTCCTGGAGATGGTAGCTTTGCCCTGTGGACATTCCCATCCTGAAATTAATTCAGTGAACAACTGTGATATGGTGATGACTTCTCTAGTCACACAATGCTAAATGTAAATTGGTATCTTCCAACAGACTGCCGAAGAGAGCAGTAATTTAGAAGAATTCAAAACCATATACCAAAGGCAAAAGGAAAACAATGTATTTAAGTACTTGGTCAAGCTGAAATCCAGTTTATGTACTGTCTTCATCTCCAGTATTACACAACCTTAAAAATGGGGGGAAAAAAGCTCCTAGAAGCAGCCACATTTGGAATAAAATGGATTCTGTTGTTCTGCCATCCAGTGTATGGAATCAGTGCAATCAAGCAATCAACTTTAAGTCCAGAAAAAATTTAAAGCCATCAGTATAATAAGATGATTTCAGCAGATAACTCAAATAACAGCTCATGAAATCAGCAAAACAGAGAAATATTTGTGCAGGACATTTACCCTCAAAATCCCTCCCAAGCCTCCCACCCACCTTTTTTTTTTTTTTTTTTTTTTTTTTTTTAAGGCTAGTAAGAGCAATACTCCCAGTAAAAAAGAATTCTTGTGTCACATTTACTGGAAGTCTAATTTAAGAAGCCACTTTTCTCTTAAAGTAACCTGAAGTGCCTGAAATTGAGGCTGTTCCTTAGCCACAAGAGCAGAAAGGCATTTTTAAAATTCATTATTTATAATGTCTGTGTGTATGTGTGATATGATATGAATGAGTCTATAGCAGCCGGGCTAATGCTTGCCAAATGCGGTCATATTCATATCTCTTCTACTTGATTACAATGAAAAATGTATTGCATAAATTAGGAGCAGTTGTAACTGCTCAAATTTGTCAAAACTACGTATACTTTAATAAGTGAAACTCAATCACATCCAAATCACAAATGGATAAATGTAAAAGATAAACGTAAACAATATCAAATAGAATCACTCTTTGCCCATTTGACAATATGTTCAATGCCAACAGGTGGTGAGGGATGGTAGCGTGGTTCGTATTTTGGCACCTCCTCTCTTCCAAACCCTAGAAGAGCCCAAGTGATGCTCACCCTATGCAGACACCAGCACTGAGGCAGAGGAAAACCAACTTTTGTCACCCCTGCTTCAGTTCTTCCATCTGAAACACAGGACAACAAAGATTGTCTTGTCTGGAGTCCAATAGAAACGGAAACTTGTACTGGTTTTAGTTGGGACAGAGTTAATTTTTTTCAGAGTATTGTACATGGGGCTGTGTTTTGGATTTGTGTTAGAAACAGCATTGATGACACATTATTGCTGGGCAGGGCTTACACAAGGTCAAGGCCTTTTCTGCCCCTCACCCCACCCCACCAAGGAGAAGTCAGGGGCTGCACAAGGAGTTGGGAGGGAACACAGCCAGGACAGTTTACCCCAGCTGACCAGGTGGATATGGCAGACCATACAGAGTAATGTTCAGTTTATAAATCTGGGGGAAGAAGGAAGAATGGGGGTCATTTGGAGTGATGGTGCTTGTCTTCCCAAGCCACTGTTCCATGTGATGGAGTCGTGCTCTCTTGGGTATGGCTGAACACCTGTCTGTGGGAAGCAGTGAATGAATTCCTTGTTTTGTTTTGCTTGTGCGTGCAGCTTTTGCTTTACCCATTGAACTGTCTTTACCTCGACTTGAGAGTTTTCTCACTATTTCTCTTCTATTTCCCCCCCTCCCTCCATTCCACTGGGGCAAGATGAGCTGCATGGAGCTGGGTTGTCAGCAGAGTTAAACCATGACAGTCCCTTCTCATGCCCAACAGGGGCTCAAAGAGTTCAAGACAACAACAGATTTGATTGAAACACACAAGATTGAATTTATAGCTGTTACTGCTGATTAGCTATTAATTGGCAGACTCCTGTGCTTGCCATGGGGCTTGCTTCCCCACTGGATATTTGAGTCTTGAGCTCGTTAGTGAATGCTTTTTGCTTCGACTGTGTGCTGTCCCACCGTGTGGCTTATTATCTTATTCTGCTGTGCCTGGGAGCATTCTGATAACAGCAACAGTGATGCAACTGGGCTGGCAGATGGCCAGGGCATCGCTGCTGCTTCTCTGCTGCTCTACTGGACAGGCTGGGACCTCAGCGTGAACTCCAGTCAACGTGACCTGTGGGAGAGCACACATGGGAGCAGGAGATCCCAAAGTGTTCGTAGCCATGAATGTGTCCACAGCAGAGCAGGTCCAGCTCAGTTATGTCAGTGCCATGGTTGTGGGGAGCAGGTGCACCTCAAGGTGTCTGTGGCTGTGGGTAAGCATGCACCCCAACAGGTTGTCTTAGGTTACAAGATGTGACTGAGGGTGTGTGTTCTCACCCCTGTTAGAGGTGGGGTAGTTATCTTCTGTTAATTGGGCCACCTGTTAAAACCAGGCAGATTTCTTTATCTCTTCCACAACCAATCTTCCCTCCAGGAGATATCTGCTGTTAATGGGCCCTTGAGTGTCACTGCATGACTGATAAAATTACATCATCCCCTTGGGAGATGCTCCACCCAGGGGGAGGAGCCAAGCATTCCTACTTGGATATAATCCGAGATTGGAACGCCAGAAACAGCCTTTTCCCACTGCATTCACAGAGGAAGACCAGGCCCATCTACACCACCACTGAACCTTCAAAGGAAAACTACACCTTCTACAGGATCACTGCTCCAACAGAACCACAGCTGACACTCCATGAGGACTGCAGCCACTATTTAATGGGACTGCTGCTACCACCCTGACCAACAGGGTGTAAGGTCATATTCTGACCCTGTCAGTGTTTTTTTTCTTTGTATTATTGCATTTGTGTTTTAAGTTTCCTAGTAAAGAACTGTCATTCCTATTCCCATATCTTTGCCTGAGAGCCCCTTAATTTCAAAATTATAATAATTCCAAGGGGGTTTACATTTTCCATTTCAAGAAAAGCTCCTGCCTTCCTTAGCAGACAGCTGTCTTTTCAAACCAAGACAAGGTACAACCCTGGGAGAGGCCATGGCTCATAGATAAGGTTCCAAGAAGAGTAAATACACCCTCAGGGACATTAAAGTGTTGATAAGGGCAAGCCAGAGCAGGAGCAAAGTTCATTACAGTGTCAAACCCTGGCCCAAAGGCACCAGGGTTGGAGGTTGTAATGGAAATAACTTTAAATTGTTGTAAGCCATGATCTGAGTTGTTAAGTGGATTACTGTAGCCTTGGAGAAGACTTGCAAGAAACAACCTGACCTGAGCTGGCTTTGGTACCCAAAACATTCGCACAACACATCATCTCTCCTGTCCCAAATAAACACCATGCCAGATGGAGCCCAAAGTCACGAACCAAATGAACTCAACAGACATTTGGTGGACATTTTGTACACATTTCATGGGAATTCTATGGACATTCTACAGGGGTGGTTCATAGACTAGAAAAATGACACTTGTATTTTATGGTTAAAGAGATTGAATTGGATAGGGTGGTACCTGAGCATGATGTAAATGGTATGGAATAAGGGATGGGGAATCTCCTGTTCCTCCCCTGGAAAGTGGTGAATGAATTAATTAATTCCTTCTTTGGCTTTGCTCACATGCTCAACTGCCTTTAGCTCAATCCACAAATTTTCCCACTTTTACTCTTTCAAAATGCCTCCCCCATCCTGTTGCAGGGCATGAGAGAATGGCATGAGAGAATGGCTGGGGATCAGTTGCCAGCAGGATTAAACCACAACAAAACTATTATTACTCTTCACTCACGTCAAGCACTTTCTCCTTCTCATCATTCATCTTCATCATTTACCCAGTTTTGGACTGAGTGCTTTTGTTAAAGGCTTGATTATAGGATAATTTGAAACAAGTACATTAATCTCACATTATGCCTAATTGCATTAGCTTCAGATGTGTCCTCTAAGTATGATTTACATTTTGAAAGATGTCTAAGACTCTTTTCTATCATCTCCTTTAATGAGATCCAATCTCTGAGGCCTTTTTCTCTTTCTGACTTCTTCATTCTCTGTGAATTTTCTTTCTCTTGGAGATAGTGAATTTCTATGAAATCTCCCTGAGAATCTTTGACACTGACAGTAAGATGGCACTAAATCAATAAAACACTAGATAAAATAACCATAATTAATAGTACTTTCATTTCCTATATTTTTTCCTTAAATCTCAAAGTGTTTTGCAAAAGAAGGCGAATATTATTACATTTAACTGATGAAAAAAACAGAGGTAGAGATGGACCAAACATCCCATATTAAATTCCAGATATTGTAGGCACAGTGAGTCTCATTAGCAGAGAAGACAGGTTCCTGCCTGAGATGATGGGGCTGCTCAATAAAAATAGTAATAGACACCAACTTAATCTTTTTAGCCTTTAACTTTCTCAGCACATTATTTCTTTAAGTCATTCAATAACAGTTAATAGGTGACAGACTCATCAAACTGTTGAAATTATGTAACTTCCAAACCTGTGGGATTATTGTTCTTCCCACAACCCCATTACGATCAGTAACTACTTCCAAACTAGGTGCCTACATGGGAGCAATCGAGGAGTCACTTCAGTCAAACAACTCTTCCAACACACTCCTTCAGAAGTATTAAAGCCAGCAAGGCCTATAGGTGACCATTTTCTGATTTGTGAGATCCTGGCTGGATTTACCACAGTGTTCAGAGAAATTCACAGATAGTATTACATGTCAGGTCTCAAACTTTTTCCAGCAAAAGGCCAAAAGGAGAAAACATTCACATTATGGCACAGAAATCCCAAATCTCAACGTCACTGAGTACACTGAGATTCCTCCACACCCTGTGTAGATGGCATGAATGACAAAGTGGGATTTATAACTGGGAATGCCACCAGCATCCACAAAAGGCAACATGACACCGAAGAAGCACAAGGGAGACGCTGACAGCTCCAAAAGGAACAGCTCTATTTCACAACCCTTATCTCACTGTAATTAATTGTGAAGCAAGCTATCTTTCCCTGTAACACTTCCACACAACTCCCAGCTCAGAGAATGCGACCCCGAGAGCCTACCAAAGAAAGATGTAAAATAAACTCTCCCAGGTCAAATTCCTCATGACACGTGGTTTGATTACATAGGAAAGATGCCCTGGTCTGCCTGCCTCAAGTTGTTTTAGCTGCTCAACAATTTTTCTTTCTGGGTAGATGCTGCCAAATCAACATCAACCAAAATGTGATCATTTTACTCAAAATTTCTAAACAAATTAATAGCAAAGCAAACCGTACTCACAGAGAGTCCTCCAACCCTGCCATAACACCAATTTCCACGTAAGTTTTGGCATCAGTCTGCCTTTGAAATTAGTTTGAGTTAGCTTGTATGATGTTGAAAAATTTGGAAGGAAAAGCCAAAGTCCCTCTGCAAGTCTTAGACCATGTTCACCATGTTACTAACCATATTTTTCCCAATTTCCAACAACTTTCTGTTGAGCTGAATGGGTATGTCAGACTTTCCAGGGCCATGACTCCCATGAGTCACCTGTTGAGCATGAAAATGAGCATTTGCCTATTATTTATGTATGCAAAATTACATGTCCTGCCTGTCTCCATGAGGCATGGTGTGACCCCTGGCAGCAATCAGAGTTTTTCAGGAGCTCCAAAATGTCTTAAGGGCAATAAAGGTCGTATTTTATTTATATTTTTTCTCCTTCTTTAGATTATGTAAGAACAACTATTTCAAAGCATGCAATACTGAAAGTCAGTGGAGGGAAGATAAAAACAGGAAGGGAGATAACAGCACAACTGGGAACCCTCACATGCAGCATGAGATATGCACAAAGCCCTGTGCCACCACAGCCCATCCTCCAAAGCAAGGCCCCATTAAAGATCTGGGAGCCCCAAACTGAACCCACCCCATGCTACCAATTTCCTCAGAAAATTCGAGTGGTCAGTCTAATCCCAGTCTTCCTTTCACACTCATGGACAAACAGAAGCATAGATCAGGAGAATCAATCAGTGAATATTCATGGCTTGATGAACACCAACATATATCTGTTAAAAATGACAAAAACATGATGAAAACATTAAGAATGTCTGCAGAAACTGAGACAGAGGTGTCTCCTTTCCTTTCCTTTCCTTTCCTTTCCTTTCCTTTCCTTTCCTTTCCTTTCCTTTCCTTTCCTTTCCTTTCCTTTCCTTTCCTTTCCTTTCCTTTCCTTTCCTTTCCTTTCCTTTCCTTTCCTTTCCTTTCCTTTCCTTTCCTTTCCTTTCCTTTCCTTTCCTTTCCTTTCCTTTCCTTTCCTTTCCTTTCCTTTCCTTTCCTTTCCTTTCCTTTCCTTTCCTTTCCTTTCCTAACAAGCAGTAGCTTGTGTGGGATTGAACAGGTTTACAGGCAGAAAAGCACCAATCTAGATACTGAAAAAAAAGTCAAGATCAGCTTCAAGAGCAGCACTTGCAAATACACAGTCTCAATTGCCATGGAGAAGCAAGAAAATCCAGTGTCAACCAGGCAGCTGATGACCCTTTTCATTTTCTTCTATCCTACAGAACACAGAAGTGCAAGAATGAACATTTAGCTTCCTCAACTCGTTATCTGAAACAGGCTGTGCTGTGTCAGAATTAGCAGAGCACTCAGGGCTCGTGCAGCCAAGCCCCCAGAAATACCAGACAAATCAGATACAAGGGACATAAGAGGCAATGCATTATTTTCTGCAGATTAATGAGTACAGAGGGAAAACCAGGATACTTTACACCCTCTTTCTCCTATTCCCTTTGAAGAACTATGGACCAGAGAAGAGAATTCATATTTACATCCAGTAAATAAATGAGAAGCCAATGTGTTCTCAGGCAATCTGCAGTACAAAATAGCTTTCCTGGAGAACTTTCAGGCCTTATCAGTTTGGCAGAACTGTTTGATACACTTGGGACATGTGTTCCAGCTGAAGTGTGCCATGGGACACTGATAATTCACTCTGTCCCAATGTGTAAAACATTCTTCCTACCTCTGACACTCCACCAATGACATCCCCTCAATGACAGATATTTGTCCAGGTGCCCTGGTTTAAATAAGTCCCATCTTTCAACACATCTACTTGGTAAATACACTGGGAAAACTAAATTATCAGCATCAACACTGTCACTTAGGAAAAAAAATCTCACCAATAATAACCATGTAAATCTCTGTAAGATAACAATAATTTCACAAAAAATCATCATAAGGGATTGGCCAGGAGATTTAAGATCACAACCTAGTTCTGATTCACTCTTTTTTTGCTGAGTGATTCTGGACCTTCTGGGTGTTTCCCCATCTGAAGACTATAAATAAATAAAGGTACTTTCATGGACCCCTTGGAGATCATAGTATGAAAAGAACTGGATAAGAGCTGTGTTATTGCTTTTTTGCATTGAACTTTCCTGTTTTGCTTGATCTGAATTATCTTTCATTCACAAGTCATTCTGTGGTGTGACCTTGTGGAGGGCACTGAAACTATCTGCAGGATACTGCCCAAAAGCACGATATCAGAGATCATCCTGTAAAAAAAAAAGTAGATTCTAAGGGGATAGAAGTACAACAGATCTGTACTTCATTAACCGAAAAACACTGACTTGTAGCTGAGAAAATCTGCTGGAAATGATCACAAGTATTACCAGGAAAGTTATATTCAGTGTGAACTGTTTCCCCCCCAGTTTTCAAAAATGAATGACATTGCATGACCATCTCTTCTTACTGGGAACTGGTGCATGCTCAACACTCAGGAAAAAAACCTGAAGTTTTAAAGCACCATGTTTGGAAGGGAAGGATACTCTTGTGGTTAGAAGACTGAATTCAAGAGACCTGGCTCCAAATCCCATTGGGTTACAGGTCTACCTTTGGTCTGGCACTCAAGAGTTCTTTGGGACACAGATTCTCCTTTGACATTTATTTGCAGTAATGGGCCTTAATTTCATGTGGCTCTCCGTGCACAACTTTAATTTGAGTAACATTTGCAGGCAGTACACACAAATATATGTGAGCCCTAACACTCTTAAAGAAAATTTCAAACTCCTATGTTTCCATCATGTACATCAAAATGCCAAGCACAAATTTCTCTATTTCCGACATCCTTGGAAAGATGAAGAGTAATAGTAAGATATTGAATAATATGATTCATATTCCTGTTATTAAAAATAATTAAATATAGGACTCTCCAAGAAGGGAAATGAGTGTAATATGAAATTAATCAGTGAAGCTTCTGAAGTAAATGGATGGGTTATCACAGAACTGCACTGAAGCAGGCTTAAGAGTTTTTTCCACAAACCTTTATATGAAAAAATTGATAGTTCTTGACAAAATTGCATCTTCTCTAAATTTTTGCAAAATATAAAGAACATAAAGAAGAGAAAAAATCTAGACTTTTATAAACATTTCTGAGAAAAATGCATATTAGTTTTCATTTTCAATTAAAACCTACCTAAAAAATGAGGCCCACAAAATATTCCCATAGCCCCACTCCCAGAGCCCAGGCACCCCCCATTGCAAGGGAAGTGGAATAAAACTTGTATGGCAAGAAAGGGAAAGAAAGTGCTGTGACAGTACATTCCAACAGCTATCATTGCCTTATGTTTTCCAGTATCAGTTTATATAAATACAGACTGTATAAGTATACAGATTTATAGCCTTGTATAATACATGCTGTATTTCAGAATACTCATTATCATACATATTCTATAAAATTCGTAATAAGCAGAAATTCTCAATTACTCAATTGAATGTGGAAGAAGCTTGAAATCCTAAGCCTTAGAAGCTCAAAAGTCAACCAGTGAACAGAGAGACTCCAAAGAGCATTTATCTGCCCAAACTTTTGATTTAAAATTTTCTGATAAGTTCTCTGTGAACTAAAATTCATTATTTCTTTTTTTTTTTTTTTTTTAACTTCCTATACAAAGAATCCTTAAAGGAGATAGGGAGAGCTCCAAAGTTTGCACTCATTGACACTGTGCAGTGATGCTGCACTCACAGAATATGCATGAGATGAGACATTTAGAGGTGATTTTTCCCCAGCATTCAAATATCTTTTTAAAAGAACACAGGAAGACTCTTTCCTGGGACACTTTACCTGGAAAAGATTCAATTTTTCTGGCATCAGCAAGAAAGAAATGCAAACTCTCAAAGCAATCCATGCTGCAGCTCTCTGTAGGGCTGACATGTACAATTCTGCAATTTTGAAATTGTGCATTTCAAAATCGCTGTTCACCCCAAAAGACTCCCTGCACTATAGGACTTTCTGCTTTAAGTGCAACACAGAACAGTGATGACTAAGTAGCAGAGATCCAAAAAACTTGGTCTAACCTCTTTTACACCTGAAGTGTCATTTTAATCTACATTTCATGGAAAAAAAACTTAGACACCTTTTTCTAAATGTCTAGGCATGCCTAGAGGAGCCAAGACCAAAGCCAAGTCCCCTGACCTGTGCAATGAAACATGAGATTCACACAGGAGGTGGCCTTGGATAAGTCTTACGAGGGGATGCAGAAGATTGGAAATAGATTAAGCGCAAGTTCAGATGGAAGAGGCTGCCCAGTGCCCACAAAGGCAGTGCTACATGGTAGCATAACTCTTCATCCCTCTTCCCAAAACTCCATTTGGAAATGAAGCCCAACTAACAACTTGGGAGAAGGAATTGATGCTAGTCACAGTCTCTGATCTGCAGATCACCTATTTTTTGTTTGATTTTTGAACCCTGTGAGTGTCTCATGCAAAATGCGTAACTGTCAGAGTCCAGGACATCCCTTTGGCTGCCCTGGATGTCTTGAGACCCTGGCAGGGGGCTCGGGGACCTTGGCAAGAAGTCAAAAACACTTGTGGCTTCGATTTTAGCCCGTGGGAGAGGCTGCCAACTCTATGTGAGGAATTACAAGCCAAAAGGGATTGAGTAGTGTAGTAGGTGAATTGACACAGGGTGGAAAAGTAGAATTTTGGGGTTTTTAGAACGTGATTCAGGGGTACAACATGGAGGAATTTGGGCGTGTCCTAGCCTTCTTCTCCTTCGTCTTGTCCTCCATGTCTGGGTGTGATGGTGACACTTTTTTATTGGTTTAAGGTAGAGATTCACTGTCTAACATAGGTGGTGGGTATTGGCACAAATCTGTAAACATACAACACGTAAATCTGAGTATATAATGTGGGAGCCGCCCGAGGCTCACAGCAGACTGCTATGGCTTCTGTACCAGGCAGACCTCGGCAGGTCAGAGGGAGAATGTTATAGATAAGGAAAAATAAACAACCTTGAAAACTCGACTTCACACATTCCAGACCTCTTCTTCGGCTGCCAGGCTAGGGGAACAAGGACTTTTACAATTTTGGAGTCATTCTAAGCAAAGCAGACCCCGTCACATAACCACATTTGGTCTTGCTGCATTATACTTGGCTCATTATTTATGGGTGGACTTCGTCTTTCCTCACATCAGTAACCACTCCCATCATGAGTAGCTATTGGTTAAATCAATGCCACCCACACCAGCAGCTCCACTGAAGGTGGATTCAGCTGACAGTCAGCCAAGCAGGGCTGGGAGCCTGTCTCTGTTCAGGTGCTTCATGAGGTACCACAAGCACTACAGAACGAAATCGATAATTACAAAATGTGGCAGCTCCTGGGATATGGGGTGGTGAAAAGGAGGCTGGAACTCTCACATTTTCATTTGCTTTTCCTATTCAATTACTTTGTGACTTAACATTTGTTTTTCCACGTCCTGTCTGTTTAGATGACAAACTCTGCAGGGTGGGACTGTCTCTTACTATGAAGCTGAAGAAATAAAGTAGGATTCCAGGATGAAAAATAAAAACAAAGCAGATGACACCCTCGTTAAGGCTCTGCTCAGCTGCTGAGACTGACAGCATCACAAGATGAGTTGGCAAGTTAAGAATCTGGTTTTTACTCTTTAAAGTCCCACATTTCTGTGTCAACAGTGTTTTCTGAACAACTGACACTACTGATTCCCCACAGAAACATAACAACTGCAAGATGAAAATAATCTACCCATGCATATGCTATGGATCTTTTATTCTTCTTTTCCTCCTTCTCTGTTCAAATATTTGTTCATCAGACTTCAGTGCCAAAACCTGGAAGCATGACATTCTGCCCTTCTAATATTTTATAGAATACTGCATTTATTTGTAATTATATTCACCCAATAAAAAAATATGCTGCTTCAAAAAATCTTCCTCTAGTGAAATTTTATGTATTCTGGCTAGTTGTTTACTGCAGAATTTTTGTAATAAATTATTCTCACTTGCAGCCTGACCTTTGCAATTTTCATAATACAATAAAAAAAAAAAAGCATACTCCTTCTGCAGATGTACATTCACAATCTGCTCATCTTCTCTTTCCTCTGTATTTTGCAGCAAACAGATGTCAGTGAGGACAGCTGCTGTAAAAGCTCCTCAATACACTGATCTGGCACCTCAAATGATGACACCTGAGCCTTGGATCCCAGGGAAATCTTTCATACTTCTTTACAGACAATACATTTTTCTTTTTGGACTGAACACCAACAAGATATCTACAGTGTAAGCTTCGATCTAAAGATGTCTCCTGGTCTACCATTAGCTCCCTATTAAAGATTCAGGCTCACTAAAAAGTGTAAATCACAGAATATTAAAAATGCTTTTTATAGCCTACCAGTCACTGAGGCTCTGTGTACCACTCCATGGTACATCCAAACTGGGAAATACAAAGCAGTCTTATCATTTCCAGATAGAAATGGGAAGAGAAGTGGAGAAGAGGGAAGGACAGAGAGCTGGGAGCTACAGCAGTAGCAAGATACTTGAATTTCACATTTTGCAAAGTGGTGACTGCAACATTTCCATATTGTCTCTAATTTCCTTACTTCCAAGTTCCCCTCATTTCTGTCTCAAATTTAAATACTAACTAACTTTTGAAAGTATACATTTCTAGCAGTACTTAGTTTTTTCCACTTTCAGCACCCAATTCTTCTTCTTGGACCTTCCTACATGGGAGCTGTGTCTGCTTCTAGAAAAATGCATTTCTAATTGACTCTCTTTGTCCCTAAAAGTTTGCCTTGGCATTAAGAAAATCCAGATCTAATCTATGAAAACCAAACAGGATAAAATATAGTGTTCAGCTATAAGGACTCTGTAGGGGAAGTGTTTCCAGCCCAAGAAGAGACAAAAGGGTTAATCATGGCTCAAGTCACGCTACTGACATAAACGTTCTCATCTGGGCTCTCCTAGACCATTTTCCTATGGATCTGAAAGCATTTTGTAACAAAAAGATGAGTTTTAGATTCTCAGAAAACTCAAATCACTCAATTGAGGACATTTACAATCAATTCTGGGAAGAGAATTCAAGATTTACTAATGTTTCCTTAGGTCACACTGTCTTCCAAAAAGCACAGTGACCCCTCAAATCCAAATTAATAAGCTTCATCATTACTTTGTTCCATGTTCGTTATTTCTGGTAAAGGAAAGGGCATTTTTCAGGGAAATCTTGGGGTTAATTTGTTACATGCATCTTCTATGTCATGTTTTTTTTGGCAAACGATCAGTGAGCTCATTAATTTCTATATCTAACTTAGTTTCCGTTTCAAAGTACTATAAAACAGAAACAACCAGACACTCATGCCAAAAAGTAAACATTAAAGAGACTACAAATGGTCCCTTTTAAAATTGATTCAGATACAACATAAAGCAAAAGGCCATCTTAAAACTAAATGCTCTTAAAATAAACAATGAAGATATCCTTACCCCCTGCTTCGAGTAAGTATTTAAGCTAATGAGAGCTAGGAAATCAATGAGTAGATATTGAATTGCTATCCAGCCAGGCTTCAGACAGATTCTGGTAAACAAACACAAATCTAAAAATAAAAGTGATGGGGAAATCTTTTTTTCAAGGAATTGCACGTTTATAAGCAGAGGGGTGGGGGAGTGGGTGGAAACAGATACTGTAAAAGACAAGTGATGAGGAAGAGCTCACACTTGAGATTTTTTCATCTATTGGAAAAGATGCTTAGATCAGTATCCAGTTTAATAACTGAGACACATCACGGTCCGTGCTGGATCTGTGGGCTAACATGCCTTTGGCTCACATCTGCACACTCATCTACAGCTAGTATTCAGGACTCCAGAGAGGGGACCACAATTCTCGAGAAGAACCAATGTGGATGCAACTTCCTGAGAGAGAAAAGTTCTAAATATCACAAATGCTCCTTGCTCTGAGACCTGATTCAAATTTCCTTTTGCTTTTTTTTGTATAACTGACAGTCCCACTGAGAGGCTTTGTTGTTTTAGAAAGCAGCCTAATATGCATATATGGTATTACAGGAGAAAATCTAGATTTTGTAGCAACACCTACTATCACTACTCTCAGTACTGCAAAAATTTTCACTAAACTGAGCGTTTAGACACCCCACAGTCGTGCCACACATTCATAAATTCACTTTTGCCAAAATAAAGTGCTGATCTCCTGGGCGTGTGGCCATATTTCTCCAACAGAGCAAAATGGTTACGGCTAGAGTTTCTATATACTGTTTTATGCAATACTCATCTGTGTGCTTTTGGTACTTTCAAAGACACAGGACAGATGATCCCACTGGAAAGTTGCAGTCACCTTCTTCCCCTCCAAACTGCAGGGTGTGCAGGAGGTTTACTGCTCCCAGCTTTGCTTCTTTGCCCAGCTTCATACAGACCTCAGTGGCAACACAATGATATCGAAAAGAGCCCAGCCAAAGCATGAAGTTTCAATTTAGTTTGGAAAGACAAGATCTGATAAACTTCAGCAATGATTCCCATGATTTTCATTCACATCCTGGGAAAATCTTATATGCAATGGTTCATCTCCAGAAAAGACTTTTGCAGTAGGCCCAGGGCATGAACTGGATGATGTGCTTGATGTGGAGTCAGGGCAGAGGGCAGGAGCAGAAGTAAAATATTCTAAGTAGGAAATATGCTAAGTAGGAAACCTGCTGGCCAATATTGCTAGTGCACACAGTAGGTCCCTTTTCAGTGAAAAACATGAAAAGAAGTGTCCTGAATCTGCTAAATTACTTTTCATTGTGAATTTTGACTGATGCTCCAAACTGCAAACATGATTTACAGCAGAATATCAAGTTTTACCACCTCTGACACTTCTGAATGCACATGACTTAGCTCACCACAGACACAACCATGGATGAATATGGTTCATCCTGGCACTGCTGCCAGAGAACAGGAAAGAACCACTGGAGCATTTTTTTTTTATGCAACCAAAGTAGAGCTGCAGTTAAAGTCTCAATTTCTACACCAGCACTTCAGAGGGCACCAGCTGGGCTAGCACAACCTCTTCTGTGCCCTTCATATTCTCCTCTGAACAGGAAAAAATTCTTGTCTATGTCTTATTTGATGGCAGAGATCCACTTCTGTCTGCAAACCCATTGACTGCTGCCAGCCATGCAGCAGTCTTTAACAAACTACTATTCTGCAGGCAATTTCAAAGAATCAAAGAACAAAGAGGCTACCAAACCAACCATAAAAATTCAGATGGAGAAAACATTATAATGAAAAATATTAGAATGGCTCTAAATTCAGAATTGGTGTCTCCTCACCCTATATAAAGTCCATTACTCTGTGCTTTTTTCTGAGATGTGAGGCGTGCAGTGTAACCCTTTCCATTATGAGATAAACAAAATAGTTTTCAGAAAATATCTGCTTCAAAACTGGGCATTTCTACATAGAATACTTTCTTGAAAATTGTAAAAGAGTGTTCTTATGTTTTTAAGACAGCTATATTCTGTTGCTGACAAGTTACACAGACCTTGAAACAGTAGCGGTGTTTTTTGGGGTTTTTTTTCAAATAAAAAGGGTGCTCCCGTGTAAGCAGACATTTATTTTGCTCATGTGTGAGAAGAACAGATGATTACACAATGCCTAACTGCAGAGTAACGTATTTTAGAAAAAGGAATCAGGTGGTTTTACAAGGAGATAACGTTGACTGATTTAGAAGTTCCTCAACAGTCCACTTAGTGCTCTTGCAGACAGCAATAAGCTGATGCTGATATTGCAAAGTTTTACTTCCAGCTTTGCTTTTTCACAGAACTATATGTAATTTAATTGTAGGAGTTCAGATACACCCCTCATCGCACTGTTTCCCAAAAAAGTGTCAGAGAAATTGTGAGAGAACCAGGAAAGCCACCAAGGACCACAAAACTAATTTAAACCTTGGCTGACAGTCCAAAGGAGGTCCAATCCCCCAGTCATCCCTACAGCTGGACAATTCACCTGTCACAGTGCTCACGTGGGCACTGCCAGAAATCTTGACCTGCTACAGAAGCAGCTTCAGCCTCCCAAAGAGCAAACAGGAAATACTGGCCAGGCACAGTATTCCTTTAAAAAAAAGGTGTCAAGGAAACTAAATAGAAGGGATTATAAAGAAAAGAAAAAGATAACAGGATGGATTGTTTTCAGGCAGGAGCCCAGTTTGGTTGCCTGATTTTTGTTTTGGCAGCTGCACATCCTGGGGATGCCTATTTAGGGACAGATTTTACTTAAAGCTTCCGCAATGTTGTGTATAGAAGAAGCAGGAACAAAAATGTGTCTCATGGACACGTACATTTTTAGAAACCCAGAGGAAGTGAGCCACTTGGGCAGCTCCCAGGCTGAAGTTGTTTGGCTTTGATTCTTAGTTATGAACACGAGTGGCTTTTCACACTGAGTGGAAGTGGATCTGGGAAGAAAACAGCTTCTCCAAGCACAACTCATGCAGACCAGGGATGCAGAGTTTCCACTCCCAGCAACTGTTTTGGAGATCAAAGCAGCAGCCAGTCAGAGGGAGCCCAAGCATTGTTTGCTTCATGGACTCTTACATACAGTTATGTAACGTCATTAAGAGGTGTAATTATGGAGCCCAACCATGCATTTTTATTGTTGAAGCCAAAGTATGCTTAATGGTGTAATTACTTTTAAAAAAGAGCTCCCACGACTAATTACATCCACAGGGAGACAAGCAGCAAAAAGCTTCGTAGTGTAATACTAGGAATGAATTATGTGTCTGGTAGTTTTACTCCTCATTCCAACCACAGCACTGTAAACTACTGGCAGACCCCTCAGCTCCCTGTGCCTTCCACAGCACCAAGATTATCATTAATAACAAGACCATGAGCAGCAAAATCCTCTGAATAACACCCAAGGCCAAGTGACCTTCATGCTGCACAGGAATGATCCCATTTCACCCTGAATGAGAAGGGATATGGCACTGTTGGGGTGTGCAGGCTGTGATCAACCATCACCATGCCACATAAAGAAGTTTTTGGGTGACTGACAGGGTTCTCAGCCATTCCCCTTGTGCCTCCTGCCTTCCTTCAACCTTCCTGTTTGCCAGGTAGCTGTCTGAGGTTGATTGAAATTATAGGGTGAATCCAAGGGAAAGACCTTGGCAAATGCTTGCCCAGGACCAAGCACCACCTGCAGTGTCAGTGTCGTACTGGCCACCAACCCCTCCAGGTGACAGTCACAGGATGCTCTTGGCTGGTCAAGGAGAGCCACATCACAGACCATGTCACCTGAATCCAGCTCCTGCCAAGCACCCACACTACGCTCCCATCACTTCAAAAGCAACAGGAGGAACTGGCTCCAATCCACCTCTCTCTGCCAACCTTTCCATCCCACGTCATTAACTCAGGGCAGATGGGGATTTGGCCTTACCCCACCCAGGAGCCATCCCCTCCAGCCCCGTCAGTGAAACACTGGAAAATACAGATCTACCCAAAGCATTGGTCTGGAGCCAAGGAAGTATTACAGTATTCCTCAGATCCCTTTGTCTTACTGCCTGAGATGCAGTTCATTACTAGGGTGCTGTGGCACTGTGAAATTCATGGGCAACAGACTCACTCCATCCATTCCAAAGAGACAGGGAACAATTAACACCTCCCTGTTCCTGATGCTTCTCCCTTCTGCTTTTGCCTTGTTTGATTCCACTTCCCTTCTTTATCCTCCTATTATAGAAATAGCAGGGTACAACAAGAATTTATCTTCTTTTCACAGACAGCCTTTAAGAAAGCAGAAAGCCTCCCCAGGATGGACACTTGCTGTCCCCAGGTCCAACCCCAGGCTCCAATATTCAGTTCCACAAGCAGAGATCTGCTGCAGCCATTAAAATGAAATCTGCTGGGTTAAGCCTGGAAATGCATTTCACTTTGCTAGCATGACTCCAGCAAAGTTTATAAAATTGGGAATGTGTAATGCCTAGCAGAATTGAGTGGTTTCCTAACAGAGCTTTGCTAGCCAACACCATGTCTCACCCAAATTATTTCTGCAAGTTCCATTTAACACCTACAGCCTCTGCTCCCTTCAGTGCTTCACAGCTCAAATAACCTCCTGCCCTTCAGTTTTGGGAAGAATATTGAAATTCTTATGATCACACAAAAAAAGGCTCTCTCGTTTTGGGGAAACCCAGGACAATTTCAGCTGAGATGTCTGAGGAACAAATGGATCCATGTAAATTGAGGGAAGAATCTTTTAAAAATGAAGGTTATGTGAAAACCCAGAACCCTCTCAATTGGTGACTTCAGATTAGTTTTGCTGAGTATCAATTCTACTAGTGAGTAAGCTGAATATTGACCTTTTTTTTTTTTTTCCCCTCAGGCAAAGAGCACAAGATTATGGTCTTCAGGGCTAGAGTGAATTAGGTGGGAAATGTGGAAAAAAAAAAAAACTGGGATAGGAAGAAATCAGTTCAAAGGCAGGACAGTGCTCCTTGCTGTGCTGGAGCTTCATTGTGCTGACACAGGTTGTGGCAGCTGCCACAAGTACAGCACAGCCCACATGGGAGGACTGGACACACAGACTTGGAGGGAGCAGGGCAAGACTGAGTTTGGGATCCAAAAGGGAAAAGCAAAAAATAGAGCTGCAGTGGAAAAATGAAGAAAAGTGTCAAAATTTATTTTCCCCACAATCCTCCCTGCTGATGTTGATCATAAATAAAGGCACAAGTTCAATCTAGTGGTACATCTCTTTCTGATACAAAAAAAGTTCTTTTTAGGTTGAACTGATGGGTGTCACAGTACTTTGAATTTTTTATACAAAGCAAGTTTCAAAACTCCAGAAAGAAAACATCATGATAAATACTTTCACTTTTTGAAAACACGAGCTGCAAAGCTTCTCACAGCAGTCTTGGAGCAGCAAAGGGAGATAATAAAAGCAGACATAAAGCTGGTAGACAAGAAAATACATGCCAAATATTTTGGAGCACTTGGCTGAGGACAGGCGGATGGTTAAGTACCCAAATGAGCTGACTGCATTTTCAAAATGTGAAAATTCAGCTTGTGAATATTGATTTCCAGGCAAGCCTGGTTCACTTCACTCCCTAGGGCTTAACTGCCTTTGAAGGTCTTTAAGAGCCTGTCCAGAAAACATCTGCTTACTTCAGTGCCATTTTAACCATGGGTTATTTCTTCACTCTGAGAGCAAATCAGCAATACACTGACTCCAAAGAGATGCTCCAGCCTTCATGGAAAGCCTTTCCCATTTTGCCTGCAATATTGCTTTCCTGGGCACATTTTAACAACCACACAGCAGGACACAGAAGCGGCATCCCCGATCAGCAAGGAGAAAGCTTCCACTTTTGGTATAGAAAGCTCTGAACTTATTGAAAAAATAAGATTGATTTAGCTCCACGCCAGGCTCTGAGGTCTCTCTTTGCACTCTCTTGCATCCAAAAGAGGCAAGAGCCTGGGAGCAGCTGAAACAGGCAGGAGAGTTGGGGAAGCAGCTGAAAGGTCCTGGCAGGCCCAGAGATGGGTCTGGAACACCCACGTGGCTCTGCTGATTGGGTGTCAATAAAACTGTGACACTGAGCAGCTGTTTGGTGTGCAGGATGGCACTGGAGGCCAGCTCTAGGGCTAGAGCTCAAGGAGCAGTGCTCAAAATAAGCCAGAAAATGCAACATCCTTCAGCTACCTGAAGTTATTGGGGAAGCAAAAACCACCAGAACTGGACCTGATAAACAGCTGGCAAAATCCCATCACCTGTGCCCTCACTGGAATCAATGTCTGCTTCAGGTCACAGCAGGACTCTTTCCAGCCCATTCAGCCTCCAACCCCAAGGTCCTGCCCCATAGAAGGCATGCTGCCATGTTGTGAGTAGCTCATTCCTCACCCCATCTGTGATTTCCATCTGCCTCTGAGACATCCACATCTACCCTAATTCAGACAGTACTGGTCATACCATGAGCCCAGACCAGCAACACAAGGTGGGGGAACCACCCAGAGAAAAAATGCTATTTGCCTCCAGGGTTTTGAATCTTCAGTGGGATTTATTACTAGTTTTGTAATTTGGTAACCCTGGAGGTCTCTAGTCTACCCCACCATGTAAAACACATTCAACTAGATCCTGTGTTCAGGGCCATGTCCAGCCAAATTTTGAACATTGCCAAGGAAGAGATGCCCCAGATGCTCTGGACAGCCTCCACCCTCTGATGACATCCATGGTAAAAAAGCTTTTCCTACATCTAACTGGAATTTCCCATCTTGCAACTTGTGCCTTTTTGGAGGAGAGTTTGCACAGATGCACAGCCAGGATGAAGGACTTACTGCCCGGGCAGGTACAGCTGAGCTGCAGTAACCAGCTGTGTGCTCACTTCTCCCCTCACAGTGGGAAGTGAAACCAGACAAATAAATCCTGAAGCCAAGAAACAGCAAACAATGGAGAGTCACTAAACTATGGTAACACAGACACATGTGGTCACAAGCCAGAAACTGCAACTTTTTTTTTTTTTTTCCTAAGCCAAACACAGCACTAGATCTCTTCAACAAGGCCCAATCTGGACAAATTGTCTCCCAAAAGCCTTTTTTTCTTTTCTGAAACCTTTGAACTTTTAGCTATTGAAGTAAATTATTTTTCTGTCTCTACTCTAGGGTCTATGTTTGGGTGGTGAATGTTGAATTTCACACCAAGAGAAGGGGCCTATGTGCCAGGTAACTAAAAATACAATCAGATAAAAGAATTCCTCTGCTCAGAAAGGAAGGCTTTGGAGGTAGTAACCTGTGGCTACAGAGACTTAACTTCACTCACTAAAATTCAGAGCAGCTGCAGCATCTCTTTCAAGCTGGTTCAAGCTTTCAGTGAAAGTTCACACAGCACATTGGGGGTGCCAGGACACGCTGTATTGGGTGGACACAATGAAAGTTGATGGTGGTGCTCTCCAGATACCAATGCATCTTAATTTGCAGCACAAACGATACAGGGACATAATTTATTTCGCAATAAATATTTTTTAAGAGCATTATTAGCATCAAGTGATTATTTGGAGATATCAGTTGTTTAAATACAGCAAGTGTGGCAGAGTGGTTGTTCATATAAGGAGAAAGAAGGGTGAGACAACTGCTATGCATCATGTAATTACAGCAGCAGGGCTGGGCTTTTTGTGGTGATGAAAAGCTCCACAGTAACTCCAAAATGTGCTCAGCTGGTTTTTATCTATTACTGGCATCAGCACAATCTTTCTTAAGGATTAGGAAAAAAAACAAAAGTGAGAGTATTTCATAAAATTCACTTACTCTTTTATGTGTGACCACTAATGTGTCTGAACACTGACTTCTTCTCTTTCTTCTTTTCATTATTATATGTATAAGCATCTCTGAAAATGCTGTATAGAGGCATTGAGAACACTAGGGGAGCCTCTGGTTTGAAAGTTATACCAAGGCAACAGAAGCCTTAATCTTATTCTTGAAAATGTTTCAAAAACAAAAGATAATATTCATCCTAAGAATAAATTTCACTTGATCTTGCCACGCTCAGACATATGACTCAGATCCTTGATTCTGAGAGCATATATAAGGATCAGTTCAGGGCTGAACTTAGAACTTCTTACACATACAAAGCAGGAGAAATAGGTGCTTTATTTTTCATTTCACTGTTCTTTTCTTTTCTGTTTGCACAGGCCTCACTGGAATGGTTATTAACATTCAGTTCTTTGCTATGGGCATTCTACCCAGCCCTGATCTCCTCCAAAGCTACTATAAATGGATTTAATTCAGACTCTGATATCGAGCTCTGTGCAATGAGCCAAAGATTTTAGTGGACGGAAGTTTTACAAAGTTCTGAGAGTGGCACACTGGCTCCCAGGGCAAGGCTGGCTTAAACAAATGGAGCTATTCTCAGGCTGTGCTTCCATCCCCTTGCTCCCTATTGCACACTGGTCCAGTGATGCTGTAAACTGCTGTTGCTCTCTGCTCTTCATCAGGAGGTAATGCTTGCAGTGTGACCACTGCCTTATGTCAGCCAGGAAAGTTTGGGTTTTGTCTGAGCACCCTGTGTAATCTACATAACTTTTTTTTTTTTTTTTTTTTTTTTTTTTTTTTTTTGCCTGGGATTCCTTCGGTCCATTTCTTGTTTTGGTTTTCTTGGTTTCCTAAGAAATGACTGGTACAGGCCTAATCAATTGCTGATTTTCTATTTAAAAACCACCAATGTTCAACATGGATGTTCATGGATATTCAGTTTGTACAACCCTCTAAGCAGGAGTAAATTTTACTCTTCTAACCCCATGCTGAGTTGCAAAAGACCCATCTCCATCTTGCCTAATGTAAAGCCATCAAGTTTCACTATATGCTGCTTTCTTTTTTATGAGATATATCACCAAGTCACATATAATTAACAAGCCCTGACTCTCAGCTAATAAGGAGTGACAGTACACAGATTTATAGGTGGCTGGGTGTCTGCTCCACTGGCTCTGGTTTTGGCAGTGTTTCCTTGTCCAAACTGCAATCCCTGTGACACCGTCACAGCTCATAAATACCCGAGGTGAGGCTCCTTGTTGACCCACTCTGCGACATCACCAGCGCTCTGTGCCATTGCTTCTCCCCATTAAAGTCTATTTCTCATTATTTCATAAGTAACACAAAAATTAAACTGCATCTGAGGCAGCAGGGAAATCAATCTTCTCCAGAGAATCACTCCAGTTAAAAAATTCAATATATCTTTTAATCATTTAGGCACTATATATATTTTTTAAAAATTGTAGCAAGAATACACTTAAAGAGAAGGCAGAAAAAAATATGTCCTAAGTACCCAGCATCTACATTGCAATAATATTCTTCTTTATACACTCAGACAAGTGTTTTTAGGAAGACAGATGATGTCTAAATGTTCTTTCTTGATAATTTCTTGTGTGCTTTCAATTTGCTGCAGATAATTAATCATTGTAATACGAGCATTTAGACTTTTAAACACACATTTTTCCACAAAAAAAAAAAAAATCAGTCAGGCTAGTAATGTGATAACTGTTCTCCGATTAATTAGATTTTCAGCGTGAGGTATTCTATAAAAGTACATCTAGTCAGAGATGTGGTATAACACCAAGCAGTCTTGCAACTAATATTGGGTCTCTGCAGATTTAAATGAGACTGCTACATTTTGTCTGTGGTTCTTGAGCTAAAATATTCAACTTTCTACAGAAAAACCCACATTCAGCCCTACATTCCCACACAAACGCAGGTTATCGACGTGACTTGCTCCAGGAACACAAGTTTTACAATTTCAATCCATTTTAAAGAGTCAGGAGTGAAACAAAGGCAGTGTCTAACCTGATCAATGAGAGGCACAATATCAGACCCTATTCTCCTGCTTAATTCAAAAGTTGATTCAGGAATCCCTGAGGATTCTGCTGGAGTGAGAGCTTTCAGCAAATCACGAGCTGGCAACAGAGCTGGGGGTAATTCATTTATATCCATCAAGAGAAGCAGAAGTTTTAAGGACAACTCCCACGTGCCTTCAAAATAATGAATCCTGAGCTGTAGCATTCTCTTTCATAGCTTCACACCCCTCAGAGCTGGAATCAAGAGTTATTTGTATGAGTAGGTCACATTTTTGCTGTGGTTCCCTACTCTTCCCAAGTGGGATGCAATGGATTTGGGGCAGAAGACCAATATCCAGAAACACACTTGTTGCCTTAGATCCCTGAATACCCATGGTCAGAGGTGTGTATAAGTTTTCATCCACCAGCCCAGCACCAAAGGATATGGGGATGTGTTTTACTGCCATTCCTCAGAGGGAACCGAGGCTGGCAGTGTCTGTGTCACTAAGACTGAGCAGTACTGGGGGCATGAAGCAGCAATGCCACAGGCTGGAGACCATTCCCAAAACACAGTGTATGACCATTTTCCCAGCTTTTGCAGCACTTACAGTTTCTTTCATGAAACTACAGCTACAGAGGGACCCTTATCTTTCCTGGCAAAGCCAGAACATTTTTAAGAGCCTGCCTAGTGCAATATGTGGGTATTTTCTCTCTTTTCACCTTGACAGCTGCACACTGTTGCCCTCACTCCTGTTCCATTTATCCCACTGGGACCTCTTAGATTAAGTAACTCTTAGATAAGAGTGGGAAATTAGTCATCATAAACACGTGGGCCCAGTGAAGAACTCCAACTTTCAAACAGCAAAAGAGCTTTCACTGCAGTGCTAACACTGTGCTGAACTCCGCAACTCCTGATGAGGTTGCTATTTTTTTGTAGGGTAAAAAGCTTTCAATCAGCAAGTAAGAGGTTCTCCCAGAAAGAGTTCCTGTTGATAAAGGGTAAGGAATTATTTTTGTCTTTCAAGATGTCTAGGACAAAGAATAATTTCCAGAACCTAGGTCTACCATGATTTCTGAGCAGCACTGCATTATTATGCTCATAGTCTGATTGGTTTCAACAAGAGCATGGAAGAGTCAGATCCTGATTGACCACTCAGCAGCAAGGGCATGAATTCACAGATTTTCGGATGATGCATCAAGGCCCGCAGAATTTGGAATTTAAATTGGCTTCACACCTTTCTAACCTCGGCATTCACCATGCAAAACTGTTCTCTAGCTGGAACTGTCAGCTCTTACAGAAAGACCTTGCACCTACCATCCGAGCACCTCAGAGATATTAATTCATTCAAGCTCGTAATCCTGCTGTGACTAAGAGATGTTGCAGTCCCCATTTTACTGGTATGGAAATGGAGATCTTGAACAGTCATATTTTTTGGAATGTGAGAAATCACTGCAAGAAACAAGCTAAAATTTCCTAGCACTTAGTCTGTGTCTTCAACCTTAATAGAACACATCTGCTTTAAGCGATGAGGTTTTGGATGGATTGTTCAAAGAAAGATTTAGGCTTTAAAGAAAAAAGTTGAGGTTTGTTCTGATAACCCTCTTGCCTCTTTCACACCCTGGAGCAGCAGAACTACAACTTGATTTTGTACCCACACAATATACTCCCAGCTACTCAGTTCTTGGCACTTATGTGCCGAAACTGAAGAGTTCCTGCCAACCAGAACTGCTGTGTTATTGTTATTAATCATCTGTACAGGCCACTGGTGTGCAAGAACATCATGCTGGAAATGCTCCTTTTTCTCCATGGCTGACTATCTCCTCTGCACTGTTGTAAAGAACTTCCAAAAGCAGAGCAAATTCTGAGCTGAGTCTACTGTGCTGCCAATAAGAGCCACGTGTCTGTGAGGCCACCATATCACATTCTCCTGTTTACTGTAAATGGGTAATTGAAGAAGTGGAGAGCGGCTTCAGAGATGAGGCTGCACTGAGGCTTCCACTTAAAGCAAGGGTTCAGCCTCTTGGTTGTTTAGTAATTTTATAATAAAACTCAAGAGATTTCATAGTTCCACTCTTAGTTGGAAATTGATGCAATGTAGGAAATGAGAAGGGCTTTGCTCCGGCACTTGATTTCTCCGCATTTTCCATGAGTAGAACAGTAGTAATTGGTCCAGAATTTATGATGCCATGGCAAAAGTCTGTCTGCACTGTTCTGCAGGCAGTGGGCCTGTCAGCAGGGCACAGGAGAGAGAACCAGACCCGTTATCCCCCAGAGGCAAGGCCCCGTGCTGCCCTGCTGCGCGGCTGACAGCAGCAGAGTGTCTTCCATATGTCCCTCCGGTGATTTCCTGCAGCACGGACACCCGGCTGCTCCGAGCAGAGTCATGACCTCCAAATCACTGCACAAAGGCCACCGGCTTGGGATGGCTTGGCTGCTGTCCCCTGCCAGCCCAGGGCACGCCACAACGATTCCAGAGACAAAAGGTTCGATATCCCAACCCCAGGCTCGCTTCCACTCAGCCCTTTGTCCCGTGGATGTGTCGATAAAACGAATGATCCACGCCCCAGTGGATCGGCACAAACGCACCACGCAACGAAGCAGCTTGAAGCTCAAAGAGCAAAATTTGCAGCTAAGGACACTAATGACTCAGTCTGGTTACTCTGAAAGCAGCTCTTGTGGGTGGTAAGAAGTGGATGCGTGCACCATAGAGCCTGGCAATGATGACAAATAACCCAGAATGCTTCAAGTGTTTGTGCTTGATATGAAGAACAGAATTTTTGCATATTTTCTGGTTATTATAGAGTCAAATTCTGATGAGACCTGATGTTTATATTACTTTGTTACAGAAGTTAACTTTGATTTTAAAAGTTGGCTCAAGTCATATGGAGAGCAACCTGTAAAAGCAGCCTATATGATTGGAGCTGCCATTTGTTGTGGACTTAAATTACACCCTGAAATTCTACTGGACAATCACTATACACTTTACAGAGACAGCTCCTGGCCTGAGGGATTTGCAGAGCAAATAAATGCAAACAGAGAAAAATAAATGAGACATCAGATGGTCAGATGAATATGGAAAGATTAATGGAAGTGAGATGGGGGAATATGTAGGAGGCAGCTATATGGGAGGAAGGTAGAGCTACACCATGGGGATTGGAGCCAGGTTAAGCAGATTTCAGTAAAAATACTAGAATTTTAGGAGGAGCAAAAGGTTGTTTTTTGACAGATACTTTTCACTCTTCAGCTCTGTCCCCTAGCACATGCTCAAAATTAATCAAAGTTCTCCTTGGGGACCTTTTCCTCTCTCCTTCCACTTGTACACCTGTATCCTGTAATGTTTGAGAGGGACTGCACCAGCCCTGGCAAAGCTCTGGGATCTCAGTTTTCCTAGGATCTCTATGAGGCAAGATATCCCCAGGTGATGGCACTGAACAGCCTGTGCTGTCACATCCCTTGTGTGCAGCCTGGAGCCATCCCAGGCATCTGGGATGGGTCCTCCAGGGCAACCATTTATGCTGCAGCACCTCAGAGGTGGCAGCTGTGTTCTCTACATAAAGCTTGCTCAGGAGAGATCACAGAGTGAGGCATCATTTTGTGATCCTTGGCTGTAAATTTACACTTTCCAAAGATGTTCATATCCTACTGAAAACATAAAGGAAAGACAGCTGAAAATTGCTGTCTGATGACTGACTGCAGTTTGAAGACTCCTCCGAGTATAAAAGAAAGGAAATATTGTTCTTTTCAAGCTTATGGATCTCACCAATCCAGGGATGAGCTGCAGGGTCAGGCAATTTCATGTTTCACAGATGAGTGCTTAGAAGCCCAAGAAGAAAATTACCCCGGTGAAAAAAAAAAAAAAAAAAAAAAAAAAAAAAAAAAAAAAACCAACCCACAAATACCTATTCAGCTAGTGCCAGGAGGGCTGTGCAGGCTCACAGCACTCATGAATTTAACTGCTGCAGTGGAGCAAGAACTGTCTCCTGCTAAGTACTGGCAAAAACATTCCCCTGGTATCCACTTGTACTGCCAGAACTCAGAGCAGAGGTTTCCATTTCCACTCCCAGGGGATGTGAGGGTGACATGGGACACAGAGCTGGGCCGAAGCAGGGAGCTGGCACACACAGTCCCTGCCCTGCAGACAGAGATTATTTTCTTTTCCAATTTATCTGTAAAATCTGTTATGCGGGGACCTCTTTTTTTGCAACTGCATTTTATATTAAAAATAGATGTCTCGGTGATGTTACAGTACTTGTTAGCAGTGGTTGTTAGCAGCCTGCAACAGCTCAGAAATAAGGTTTGATGGAAGAGGTGGTGTCCCCAGCAGCCCAAACACATGGCCATATTGACATGGTCTTATCCAGCTCTTGTCCATCAGGTAGCCACCACCCACTTTGCAGCAGCACTCACCCATTCAGTGGGAATTTTGCCTATTCCTTTAAAAATAAATACAGCTGGGCTATCAGTCTGGGTGTGTACATCCCATGAAGCAGCAAAGGAGATATTTCAACAAAATAAAAAAATGCCCTGTGGGGAGTTTGTGCCTCAGAGGGATGGAGGAAATGCAACCCTGGGATATGAGGCTTTCCATCCTATACCACCCTTGTGACAGGGGCACAGCTGGAGAGACCCTGGGGAATTATTTGAGGGTTGATTGCAAACTCACCCCATTACAGGTGGCTGAGCAGCCTGTGTTCACCTCCTTGTACTGTGCTGGGTATGAACAACAGGAAGAGCAGGACCAGTCTTGGGGACTTGAACTTGGGAGAGCTGTTTAAACGAGGTAAAATTAACTTTGGACTGTAGCCTGGGGATGAATGAGTCCTCCCTGGTATCCTGGAAGATGTAAGAGTTCCCCTGGAGAAGTGTTGGGATCCCTCTCACTTGAGCAAATTTTGACTGCTTTGGACAAAATGATGGAGAATATTTTGCAGGGAACAACCCTGTGGGTGGAAGGGATGATCTCATAGGTCTTTTCCATCAGTGATTTCCAGGTTTTTTGTGCCTCTGACATAAAACCCTGAAATAGCAACATTAGTCTAGTCAAGATAACACTAAAAGCATGTTTAATTTTACATCTGGAGAGGACAAGATGCGCCACACAGCAGCTGTATGAGTCATTCCCAGACACTGTATACCACCCCCCAGATTGAGCCCTGGGATGAGGGCTTCTCTTGAGCTGATGGAAAACCAGAGCACACAACACAATGACCACAGGTATAAATACCAGCACAGATTCTGCACAACAGCCAGGGAAGCTCCTTGACAAAACGAGGGCTTAACAAAGCCCTCAGGCTGCCCTGTTCTCCCTCCATAACTGCTCCTATTTCTGACAGCTTTGGGAAGGCTTGGGCATGTGGTGGGGCCTGACCCCAACCTCATGGACCTGAGCAGATGACCAGGCCAGTTCCCACATCCAACATCAGAAGCTTAGAAATGTTACAAACAAGGTCACTAAGTCGTGGGAAATGTGTGCACACATAACCTCACCTGTGTCAGCTTAATGACCTCTCCTCTCAGGCTAAGCCCATTTCCCAGCAGCTGCCCAGGTTAAGAGGTCACCCACAGCCCCTCCAAGAGCATGGCTGAGGAGAGGGTCTTGTTGAACCACAGCACCCTGACTAAAATTACTTACTCTGCAGCAGCTCACATTATTTACCCACCAAACAGGCAACAGTTCAGGTTTCTCATCTTGAAATGAGGGCAATAACACTTGTTTCTACCACACACAAAAACTTAATCAAGACAAAAGCACTCCAGAAAATGTGGCTGTCACAGAGACTATCTGTGACCCTGTGGATTGAGCATCACAGGTCATTAACTAATCCCCTCCAAATGCACAAATAACTCTTATTATGGTGGAAGGAGCCACAGACACATCAAGGGAAAACCAGACCCCGCAGGGATCAGCAACCACTCTCTTACTGCAGTCTTGTGGCTCTTACAAATGGCAAATATGAGAGGAGGTTGAGGCAGATCAGACAAAGCCAGTCGTTGAGTGCAGCACTGAGAAAACCAGAGAAAGCTCACTGAATTTTCTTAGATGTTGCACAAATGCTGCCCTGAACATACACAAAGGAGAAAAATGTTTATTGGAATCATTAATCCACATAAAACATGATAAAAATGCACTTTTACCATCTGGCTTCAGTTGGTGTGTTTATTAGCAGGGGATTTGAGGCAGTGCTAGCACTGCCCACTCCTGTGATTCCTGGTCCTTTTCCAAACACCCTGGCTCCCAGAGTGAGCCTTCCAGCAAAGCTTTCAAAGCAGGGTGGGGGAAAGTGGGATGGCATGCAACTTTCTTTTTTCAAACTCCTGATCCCCTCTGAAAAAAAAAAAAGAAAATTCAAGCACAAAAATCTAAGTTCCATAACCTAGAAAGTTAATTTGAATAATAAAAAGTTGTAATTTTTAAACTTTTTTTTAGATCTTATACTTTTGGAGGCATGAGTTCTGAATATTGATGATTGCTATAAAAGAACAGGAGTCCCAGGTAAAACATTCTCTTCTGATTTTCTTTTATTTTTCTATTCTTGATAGAAAAGAGTCTTACCAGCACAATCTTTCTCAGTGGTACAAAGAATTCTTTTCCCTTATGAGATTCTGATGGAGTTGGTTTCCCATTTTAGAACACCAGTGCATAGTAATTTAGAGTATGAACAAACTAAGGAGTAAAATGTACTAAGACTTGACTTTGCAAAAAGAAAAAAAAAAAAAAAAAAAAAAAAAAAAGAGGCCGTTTTGCACACCTTTCTATGGATAGGATGCAATTGATACAGCTGTTTTTAGGATTAAATCAATAGGCATCTCCTTGTCGATCCCAAGGCACTCCAAGCTTTTGGGCTGGTTCCTAGGCTTAAGGGGGCTCACAGCTGAGTTCCAATTCTAGTCCCTGCTTTATCATTGCATCTAAACATGATCCCACCTCCCACAGACAGCAGTGGACTCAGCACTGTGGAGAGACAGGCTCATTTTCCTACCAGCTCTTTTGGATTTCAGTAGCCCACATACGCAACATTGGATTTCCACCTAATGCTGACTCACTTTTTGACTTGCTTGCCACCCCAGAGGCTCAGTACTAAAGCTCCCTGTTCCCTAAAGAGGGAGAAGCTGGCACCCCCAGCACCCATGGCAGATGAGGGGGCACCCAAGGAGACCCAGCAGGATCCATCAGCTTTGCCCTGGGCTGTCAATCCCCAATATGCAGCTCCTGCCTCTGAGTCATCCCTGTGCTGAGCACACAGCAGTATGGGCTGATGCCAATTTATATAACTGCAAACCCATCAGGTTTAGTCACCCTCTCCTCGTGGCATAACCCCCACACAACAGAAACCCTGCTGTGTGCTCCAGAAAATCAGCATGGCTTGGCAAGTCAGGACTATGCCAGGCACGAGGGCAGTGAGCAGAATTATTTTCCCTGAGGATGAAAGGGTTAAGTTCAGAAACTGACTCCAAACACATTCCCTGGATTGTTTTGAGGATTGAGAGGAAAACAAGTATTCCTTAGAATTCTCTCACTGTTTTCTAAATGACCTCTGCTAGAGATCTTAATCTGGCTTTTAAGATGTTCAGCAAAGAAATCTCATCTCAGGGGGTCAAGGCCAAGTTGGAGCTGGAGGTAAAACCTACCTCAGGTGAACTGGCAGAGGGGTCTCTGGAGATTCTCCCCCCTTTGGAAATACTGCTGCCTTTTCACTAATGAAATCCATCCATCCCCAGAGACCTGAGCTTATGAACCACCATTCAGGTGAAGGTCTGCCAGATGTGTCATTGTGATTAAGCAAATGCAAGAGTCAGCAGCACCAAATACAGAGTGATGGAGACTCCAGGACTATTTTGTGTGTCCATTTCCCACCACAAACTCCAGGGCTGGGGAATTGATCTGAAAGCTCAGGCTTGGCAAGACAAAACTTGTGTTGCACCGAACAGCATTGCTGAATTTCTGTTTCTAAAAAGGGCAGAAAATAATTTTCTTCCAAGATTACTAACACTTTCTCTACTGAAAGCACATTTCAAGCTTCTGGTTTAGTGCGAATCTGCTCAGCTCCACAGGGAATGGGAGTGCCACACTGGCTGGCACAAGTCTCTTTTGTCTTGGGGAAACCAAGCTTAGGTCATTAAAATTTGGCTAACTAAACTGTCCTTGGCTTCCCATAAAAAAGTTTTACATCTCTTGCCACAACCTAGAGATAAGCAGGATAACACCTGTGACAGACAAAGCAAGTCTTGTACATAGTCTGGGATGAGTGTAGTCGTCAGATACAATTCTAGATACTATGATCACATTTCCAATTCTGTCTCTCTGCCTGCAGTTCCTGTATAGTCTTAAGAGAATACCACTTACTTAAATAGTTCCCTACTCACTGCACCTGGACCAAAGGCACCATTTTATTTTACAGTCTGAGCACCTAGGCATAAAGAATCATTGATTTGCTGTATCTCCCACAGGACTTCAGAGTGTAAATCCTATGGATTTATGTTGTTGCCTCCAGCTCAGGTGAAATCTTCAGTTCCATGAGACCTTTTCTTACTGTGTCCAAATGAATTCATGGTGGGGCCATTACCAGCTTACAAAGTTAAGCAAAAATTTGGTCTGAAATATAATGGCAGGACTGTGCCCAAAAGTGAAGTTAGATGAGTAAGAAGCTTCCACAATGGAAGACTCTACATATAAATAGATCCTGTGACACACTGCTTTCTGGAGGGTGACAATCCTTCCCCAAGGTTAGGACATGGTTAGGAGATGAGGGGTTACGCTGTTCCATGCCTGTGTTTGAGGCAGTCTAGAGCTCTCCACAAAGGGTGGGATGGTCTCTGCAAATAGGGTGGGGGCTTTGCATGGGAACATCTCCAGGGATGAGCAGAGGACATCATCCCTACGCTGAAAAGCAAACCAGCCTCCATCTCCCTGCCAGAGCCAAACACACATCCGAGATTCAATGCACGCTGCAATCTTCAAACTCTCCTTCGTACAACCGTTTCCCAAAATAGAGAGCCCATGACGCATCCTGGAGAGCAGGACCCTGGTGTGATTTCCATCGTGGGATGAGAGGCACCCACCACAGGGTTCATCCACTCACAGCTCACAGACTGACTCACAGGGGCTACATGGGGCAGGGCACAATGGAGCATCGCTGTTCTGGGTGCGTAGAGGTCCACACAGGAGCCAGCAGCAGCAGACAGGGATACCCTCTGCACCCATAGGAGCTGTATTTTGTCTGCATTTCTCAGGGCAGCTCAGAGGAGCCAAAAAAAAACCTGAAGGTTCCCATGAGAGAAGAGATGCCAGAGCAAACCTCATCTGGGAAAGTTGTGGAGTTTGCTTATGTAACTACCTGATCCTAAGGTAAGGCAGAAAGAAATTCCATGCTTGCATGACTCATTTATTATGAGCAAGCTGACTCTTACAGGAAGGCTTCCACTGAAAACCAGACAGCTGACAAAGGGCTACAGGCAGCCAAATACCACAGACCTGAAGTCCAAGGTCAGCCACACCACACAGGTTACAGGGAGTTAGGAGGCTCCCACCCCCTCAGTGGAGATGTGAACATCCAATTTGGGCTTCTACGGATTCTAAGGTTATCCCCAACCTCAGTATTTCAGCCACCACAGGGAGTGAGGTTTGCCAATAAAAATTACTGCAAACTGAGAGAAAGAAAGTAGAAACAACAGGGGAAGCCAAGGGAAAACATTGAGTTTCCTGGAGACTTTCCATCCCTGCCTGCTTGGCCTGGTTGACTCCAAGTCCTCTGATCAAACACAGGGACAGACAAGTAGGAAATTAAATGCCTCTTGCCTGAAAACACATTTCAGAGCACTGTAACACTGATCACAATGCAGGCACACCCACACTTCTTTTTCTCTTGCAGTGGCTGGCCTAGGAACTCCAAGATTAGCCCAGCACCACACCAGCAATGGCCAGGAGTGCTACACTTCTGCTTTATGTGAAAAGCAGCCCCTGAGGCATCCACCAGCTGAACAGCCACCAACCAAAGGGGTCTCTTTCATCCTTTGGTCTTGGTCATCCTAAAATCCCATCCCTGCCCCAGCCATTGCACAACCCTTCATAACACAGCCTCCTTTTGCTTCCCAGCATGGTTGCATAGCTGCACCAGGGCCCACAACCCTCTCCTGGCTGTTTGCTATCAACACACTCTATTAAGAGCTTTCTCATCAGGAAATTGCTTTCCTATCTGTATTAAAATTAGTTTTGGGGGTGGGCAGATTTCTCATGGCTTCAGCATTAGGCAGGATTCATATGTTTGCTTTCTGGATTTGACTAAGCATCAAAACAGTTTGTTTTAGGAGCCTCTCGAACACCCAGTACCAGCCAAGTACCAAAATCCTCATTTATTAAGGAATCAGCTAATGCCCTTTTACTACACAACCAGATACATGATATGTATGCTACCACAGCCTAGTGTGGAAGTGAATGGTCCTAAATTCCTACCATAATGGCTTCTCTTCTCTCCATAATACACCCTCTTGCTTTTCCCCAGTCAGCTCCACACCAGGACTCTGAGATTCCCTCCCCATGAACCTCTTTCTCACTCTAGCCATTCCACACACCATCTCAACATAACCTGGAGCATTTACCTCCACACTATCCTAGACACCCTGCCCTTCTTATATTGATAAATAGGGCTCTTTGCACAGCCCTACTCCAACCAGCTCCATCCTCCTTTCCCTTCTGTCCCTTAGGGAAATACAAACAGCAATGTTTTAATTTGCATGGGATCAATGTGTAAAGTAAAACTGATGAGAAGGCAAATTATGCTGCAAGGCATCAACAGCTGCCATCATCTCATAGCTATCGGATCCCTGACAAATTTGGTGGCCTTTTACAATGGGGTTGCAGCATGGTTGGAAAAGGGAAGAGCTATAGATATCATCTACCTGGATTTACACAATGCATTTGACATTGTCCTGCACAACCTCAGCAGGTTTGCTGATGACACCAAGCTCTGTGGTGTGTTCAACACACCGGAGGAAAGGGAAGTTCCAGAGGGACAGGCTTGAGAGTTGGGCCTGTGTGAACCTCATGAAGTTGAACAAGCCCAGGTGTGAGATCCTGCAGTTGGGTCAGGGCAATCCCAAGCACAAGCATAGGCTGGTTGGAAAACGGATTGAGAGCAGCTCTGTGGAAAAGGACTTGGGGGTGTTGGTGAATGAGCGGCTCAATCACTGGCCCATCACTGTGCTCTCACAGGTCAGAAAGCCAAACATGTCCTGAGCTGCACCAAAAGCAGTGTGGGCAGCAGGTCAAGGGAGGTCATTCTGCCCCTCTGCTCTCATGAGACCCCACCTGAGTACTCACAGTCAACACTGGGGTCCTCTGTCACATCATATGTCACAATTAAGACAGCTACAACACACAGAGTCTCATCATACAATATGAGAAAACTTCAGCCCCCACAGAGTAACACCACACCACTTCAGAAAGCTACAAGCACCTGCCCTTCTTGTTCTTTAGCCCAACATTTTATACCCCTCATGTTCATGCATTGCACCTGTATGCCCTCTGTTCCCTTTGGTGGTTGCTCAGTGCACCTGGGCACTCCATGGCTCATTGCTGTCAGTGCTGCTCACCTGCTTCTCACAGCTGAACCCACTGGAGATGAGGTTCAGCTGCAGCCCCACTCCCAAATACCACAAACTGTGTGCCTACAGTCCCCAGAATAGGAAGGACATAGTCTATCTGCCAAGTACAAAAGAATACTTTCTTCCAGCTGGATACTTTTAGTTGGGTTTAAATCACTATGTATTAACCCAGCCACCTGCTAGTTTCAACATACCCCTCACCTGCCTTCTCCTTTCGCTTTGTGGATGAAAATCCGGCTGATGAAGTATTTTCACATAAGGAGCTGCTCCATCCTTTCAGTCATTTTAGCTGCTTTTCTCTGGATCTTCTCTACTTCTGTCCTGAACTGCATGTGCATTGCCCTGGCACAGGTACACCCACAGCAGCAACACACCACCACACACCCGGTTCTCAGCACCCTCCCCGACCACACACAGGGGGTTTGCTTTGAATGCCACCACACACTGAACACATGATCCCAAATAGCTGCCAACCATGACTCCAAGATCTCTCCCCCAAAGTACAACTCCCAGTTCTGGAGTTTAGCATCATGAAGGCATGGTTTAATTTTCCCTTGATGGATTACTGTACATTTCTCTACACTGGAGCTTGTATGCCCCGTTTTTGACACTCAGTCATTTTTATGAGGTCTGTCTGGAGTTCCTCACCATCCCTGTGGCATCTGACTACCCAAAACAGCTTGGCTTCATCAGAAAACCCAATTTTCTCTTTACACTTGACCTGACAGATTGTACAGCCTTCCCCATTCTCTTCATTTGAACAAGAGTTACATTTCTCAGATGCCAATCATCTCCTGTGCTATGCTGTTTAATCTTCCTACTGATTCTGCTGGCGATTTAGGGGACAACTGTGGGTTTTTTTTTTTTAGCTTCTAAGACACTGTTATTAACAGCATCCAGACTCCATGCAGTTTTCTTCCATTTTTGAACTGCACCCTCATATTTATCCCTCTCTTGAAACTAAATATCCACATACATGCCTTGATTTTTCCTGCTGTGATGTTAAAACTAATTGTATTGTACTTGCTATCAGTGAGCTCTGACACTAAATCCTCCTGGTCCTGGCACCACTTCAGGATAAATCCAAAATAGCATCTTTTCTTGCAGGACTTAAGATTAATTGTTCTAGGAAGCAACTATGTACTTACTCCATTGAAAACTTTCTCACTACATCTCATCCTGATGAGGCACTGACCCATTCTATGTATGGACAGTTGAAATCTCCTTCTATTAATACCTGTCCTAAATTTTCAGCTTCTTTAATCTCACTTAATATTTCCTGGGGGGGAAGGAGGGGATGTTCCTGTAGTACAATCCTACTACTACATTTATTATTAGAGTTGGAATTTCCACCCACAAGGATACCACAGCACTTCTCTTTCCCATGACACTTCTACACTGCTGCATTTTGTATTATCCTTCACTTGCACTGTCACTCCTCCTCCCATACATCCTACCCCAGTGCTCCTATAAATCTGGTACCTTGGCAACACTGCATCCCTTTAATTGTCTGCTCTCCCCCAGGTCCCCAGGGTACCTGTGCTGGGTTTGGCTGGGGTAGAGTTAATTTTCTTCACTGTGGCTGGTATGAGGTTGTGTTTTGGATTTGTGCTGAGCACAGTGTTGATAATATAGAGGGTTTTTTTGGTTTTTTTTATTGCTGATCAGGGCTTACACAGAGCCAAGGCCTTTTCTGCTTTTTACACTGCTGCACTGGCAAGAAAGTTGTGGGTGCATGGGAAGCTGGGAGGAGACACAGCCAGGACAAGGATATCCCAGACCATATGGCATCATGTTAAGTACATAAAGCTGGGGAAAGAAGCAGGAAAAAGAGGGGATATTTGGAGTGATGGTGCTTGTCTTCCCAAATAACCATCACTTGTCATGAGACCCTGCTCTCCTGGAGATGGCTGAATGCCTGTCTTCCCACGGGAAGCAGTGAATCAATTCCTTGTTTTGGTTTGCTTGCTTGGGCAATTTTTGCTTTCCCTATTAATTTTTCTTTATCTCAGTCCATGACTTATCCAGCTTTTACCCTTCCAGTTCTCTCCCTGATCCCACTGGCATGGGAGTGAGCCAGGGCCTGTGTGGTCCTTGGTTGCTGGCAGGAGTTAACCCATGACACTGCCACACCATGGTTGTCAGTTGTCACCAAGCCCTTTGCTTCCTCTGTTTTTTCAGGCTTCCATCACTGGGTGAGAGCACATGTGTGTTCTGTCTTCACTCCAGCAGCTGAGAGTGTGCACATCACTCAACTGCTCTTGCAGGTGTTACTTCACCTCTGTAGCAACCCCTGTGGTTAGATATAGACCCAAAGTCCTAAGGCTTAGATCTGGATTCACATTTAGACACAACAAAAGAGCTCCACTGCCTAATTCAAAGCCAGTCTGGATTCATATTCAAGCTCCCCTAAAGGTCAGGCAAATTTGAAACCATTACTGCTACCAAATCCACTTATCCATAAAAAAGGTGATTTAGAGCAGGTGTATTATTCTGCATTTTCTAGACTTTTACAGCTATCAAATGCAGTATAAGACATCTGTAAGCTGTGTACTCAATTTTTATAAATTCTGCATCACTTCTGTGGTTTTTTTCTGTCTTTCAAGGATGAAAGATAAAAATGGGTCTGATATGATAAAAATTAGCTACACGACTTGTGGTAAGATACATCCAGCTAAAACTTGAAGAGACTACATAGAATACACAGAACAGCTGAACTCCAAGTGGATCCACTTCATCTGGGTCTCAGAGCCAGAGAGAAGAGCCTTGGCTTTGCTGTAAGTTTATAGAGTTGTAAAACACAGCATAGTTATGTATAGTTATATGCCTGCTTGCTGAGTGGGACTGTAGGGGAAACTTATCAACTGTCTCCCAATTTCAGCTTTCAGCAGTCTCCCATAAGCACAGCTTAAAGACTCTCCTTGAAGGTCTGGTCTTTGCAATCAAATTAAGCAGTGTTAAGTGGGCAGCAGGGTTGGAAGTTACTGTGGCAACATAGACCAAAACCAGAGACTGTAGGAAGTAGTTTGCTCACCCATGACAATTTTCTCCAGCACCTTCCTGGTGTCCAAGATCCTCCTCACAGGAACAAAACCTCTCTGACAGGCACCCCTGACTTCTTCATTAGAAAAAATAAACTAATAAACAGACAAAAATCCAAACAAAACCAAAATCAGCATTATCCATTCAAAAAATCCAGTAGGCTTAAGGGTGAATGAGTTAAGAGCATCCCAATTTTTCCCAAGATGCTCTCCCACAAGGCACATGGTGATGGCTAATGTAAAAGGAAAACCTGACTGAAGGGAAATCATCCAAAAGTCTGAGCTTTGTTGACAGACCCTTTAAGAGAACTGCAGTAACACAGGAGCTACAAGACTCATATCATCCAAACTGTCAGCACCTCTCCTCCTCACAATATTTTTGTCACCCACCGCATAATCCATTTGGACTTAAACCCTCATGATACAAGACTTGCTTGGTTCTCTCCTAACAGAGTCCTTGGATATCAGAAGAGCAAGTTCTTCTAACTCGGCTCCAACAAGTGACTCTACAAAGCATGTGTGAGGAGGCAAAAACGCACCCTATCAAACTATGAAGAAATCTCTGTTTCCTGAAGTGCGCCTGCAACTAAAATGTCCATTGTAATCCCAATGAGACAAGGAGAGAGGCTCAGATAAAGAATCTTGGAGTGCTCCAGGGAGAAAAACAACAACCTGACTATGTAAGTCGCCAGCAAGTGACAGACCTCAACAGACAAGTCATTAACGTCCCCAGTGACTGTCTCTGCCTATTAGTATAAGCTGCATTAAGGGGAGCAGAGCTGTAGGGAAGTCACAGAGATTAACTAAAAATAGTCAAAGAGCCAGAGAGGCATACTCCTGCTCTAAACTCTTTATGAAACTTAAAATAAAGCCTCCCCCAATGACTGGGCGACCCATGTGTGAAACAATTCAGCAGCTCCCTATTACTAGAGAGGATGAGCTCTGGTAAACAACCATAACTTTCACATGCCACTGGGGTTCAGCCACGGGCTGGAGGGGGCCAGCCTGGGGAAAGACTCTTGTCTCATCCAGCCCAACATATACAAAGGAAAACCTGTTTATTTAGAGAATCATTCATTGGTTTCAGTGGGGAGGGAGGTTAAAGCATTATTTGTGATTCTCTAAAACCACTTGCTTTTAATTCACTGCCTAATCCTCAGGAGGCATGTAAACCAGACATTTTTTTTACATTGAAATAAAAGAAGCCATTCAATTATATTCAGGCTGTGTTGAAAACAAATTGGAACAGTACAAATGAGCAAAGACTGCCAAATAAAGGAAATCTTTTCCAAGTGCAAGGCTACCAGTTAAACACAGCCCAGAGAACAGCTAAGGCCCACTCTTACAGGTGCCTCCCCTTGTTCTCCACGCACCTGAAAAGCACATCTGTGTTGTACATGCAGGCGTGGATTACAATGTGTTCAATGAGTACAAACACATTGTATTTGCAGTAAGACAGGGAGATCACATCCAAGCCCAACACAGTGATCAGCTAACAGCATTTGCTGCATTAAAATTCATCAGACCAAATATAAAGCAAGAGATAATTAAATATATGTACAAAATTATAGTACTCTATGATATTACTGGGCATTTATACAGATAACAAGACTAAGCAGAGTTACAGATAATGATTAAACATCTTTTGAATGCATTTTAAAGGTCACATTCAGGGCTTATGCCAGGCTTTGAAGCGTAAGAAATCAAAAAGGGCCAGCAATAAGGTGTGATGAGGAGGGATCATACCCTGCCCAACTGCTTCTGGTGAAGGACACTACCAGCAACAAGGGAAGAGGAGAGACAATGCAGTGGTAATGGAATTAATATATCAATAGCAACAAAAATCATTAGGAAATTACATGCATGGTCAGATCCTCACCTTTCCCCCATCTCACTTGCTTATGCATCCACACATAACTTTCTTCCTACTGCAGCTACAAGCAAAACTTCATACTTTATCACCTCTTTAAAGCACTTTAATCTGTGTTTAAAGGGGGAAATTCAGGAGAATGGCACCAGGGAGAAAACTTTTCTTGCCACAGACCACAGCTACTGCTCCTCTGAAAACCCCAACTGTGGCCTCCACTGCTACAGTCAGAACACGTCACCACGAGCCAGGGGCCACATGTTGGCCTCCTGCACAGGAATGACAGCTTTGCCCAGTCCTTCTGTTTGGTCTTTATCACCCTGGATAGGATAAGCATGGGTCTCTTCAAGAAGTGCTTGACAACACAGGGTATCTTATCAACAGGCAGAGCTCAGTGTGGAGAAAGGGCTGGTAGGAAAACAAGAACAGGAATTAGGAATAAGCCCCCAGACTCTTCATTTCTCCTTCTGGCCCTGCACTCTGGGGAGGGATGGCTCTCTTCTAGTCACCTGGAAAACAAGAAACCTGGACTCACAAACAAGGGTTTGGGTAGCACAAAACTTGAACCTTCCCTGCAGTGGGTTTGATTCTGCACATTTGCACTCACTCCATCTGCCATCATAGCACTATCATGGCTTCCAGCCAAACTCTGCTTTCCCTTACACCATTGTAAAATTTAAAAGAATAAACTCCATTAAAGTCAATAAGCCACAGTGAGATCAGATGCCTGTGTTTCAGAAATGAGCCAGTTACACCTGTGTGACCCAGAGTAGAATTGTCTGTCCTGCAGCAGTGAGTCTGGTGGTGCACAGCTCCCAGTGCTCCTCAGTGTTTCCCAGCCAACTCTAAATTCAACATCCCCATTATTATCTCCTTGGTCATTTCAGCCCAATCAGAAAAGCAGCCACACTTCAGCACAGGGAACAGCTGAGACCCCAATGTGTGCCCCAAAAACTTAGCAGAGACTTTTATGATCGTTAAATCCCTTCCAATCAAATGGGAGATTAAAATTCCTTGGGACCCATGCAGGCCTGGAACTTTAAAAGGGTAAGGGCAAACCCTCTTAGCTGGTATTTCTGCAATGCTGACAAAAAGGACTTTCCACCAGGATTTACAGATAGTTATATTAATTTGAATTATTCCCTCAACATAAAACTCCTCTTCTGGCATTTTTGTCTGCATGCCACAAAAATAGGAAAAGATTACATAGACAAACTGTATTCTTAATATGTGGTTTCCAAAACACACTAAATCCCTAAAACTGAGCTCAAATTACATAGGCAAGGATGAGGTTTTCAGATAAACATAGCCACACGCTCTAAGCAACACCAGGAAAGAAAATACAATGATGTCATGGTCCCAGCTCTGGTTCCTACATTCCCTCTTGCCTCCTCCTCCATCCCTGCCCTGAATTAGCCCACCCTCCCGTTATCCTGGTAGGAAACTATGGGCAGCAGACAGCCCTTAGTCATGCGAGAAGTCCTTTTTCCACTGTGAACTTTTGCACTTTTATCTTTAGCTCTCACAAGCCTCAGGTTGACCCTCAGGCATGTTCTCTTCCCCAGCGAGGTTTTGGGGTAGCCCTGGGAGGTCACAAGTGCTGTTGATCTCTGGCAGGGAAGAGATTTGCCATTACACAAGGAAGGGGAGGCTTAACCCTCATACTGTGCAAGTTTGGGAGATGGTTGTGCAAAGCCTGGGTGTGCCGAGTGAAGGAAACATCACTGAATGGGGAGTAAAAGCTCTCAAGCTCTCACAGTATCCCAAAGCCCTTCATGCTTCTTTGTAGGCTGGATTGGGCTTGGAACAACCCAGTCTAGTGGGAAGTGTCCCTTCCCATAGCAGGGTGTTAGGCTGGATGATCTTTAAGGTCCTTTCCAACCCAAACCATTCTGTGACTCTATGTTAGCTGAGGGTGGCACAAATGACGGAGGACAGAGACCCACCACACTGTGTTCACACATGGAGCAGCCATGCAGGAAAAGCTGGTCTTTCCCAACTCCTCAGGACAGGAGATCATCCCTGTAACACATCTGTATTCCCATTGCTGCAGGTAACTTCTGCAGTCACCCCCATGGCATGAGAGGACAGAAGTGGAGGCCACCTCTCAGCCAGCACTTGGATGAATGTGCTTTTCAGACTCAATCCCACCTATAAACCATAAGGGAGAGGGTATGACATGAAAAAGCAGATCTTTGAACACCCAGGCTGAAAGAGCAGGGCAGTGCATTAGCTGAAGACATGGGCAAAGGCTATGGTTTTTGCAGTTAAATGGTCAAGAGGAACCCTAACAAAATTCATTGATCACTGCTTCAGTTTTAGGTTATTTCCTTCTCAAGGTTCCCCACAGAGATCTTCCTTTCTGTCTGGAAATTTTGTCTCAGTGCAAGAAGAGAGAGCTGGAAATTTGTGCAAGAATTTTGGGACATACAAAACCTCAGAAGTCCTGGTCAGAATGAACTCCATGCATGTGGCTCACATTCGTCCACTAAAAAGGAAAAAAAAAAAAACGAACCCACAACATTTTACAATTTCATCCAGCACATGAAACCCCAGCTTCAGACAAGTGTAGTAAATCCATCATATCCCAGGTGCAGTGGACATTCCTGACACAGGAGATGACATGTGCACACACGTCCCAAATTGAAATAGCGGTGGTTTAACTTGTTGTATTTGGTGGGTTCCAGTGAGAGGACAGAGGGGTTCTGAGCTGTAGTCTTCTCTCTTCATTTACTAGGTTGTAAAATGAATTTTTATTTCTATCATTGTTTCCCCTTTTGTAGAACATGTCATTCTAGGATCATTAAAAATATGGGGACAGTCTATGTCACAGCTTCTTAATTCATACCCAGTAGACTGGATTTTTGTTAAATAAAGATTTTATAGTGAAAACCATGTCAATCCACCTAATTTCTCTTCTTTCCCAGCCTGCTACTGAAACAACCAAAAAAAAGCAAAGAAAATTTACCTATTTTTTATTCTCCAAAGTAATCAATTTAATTTACTTTAAAGAAAAGATTAATTAAACTGAGCCTAGAGCCAGATCCAGATGAAGCAGATCCGACTCCTCGGCACAGGCACCGGAGCAAAGCTGTCCCGGGGTCAGGAGCTAGAGCTGCGCCCAGCACTGTGGCCAGTGCACAAAGCCTTCACTCCAAGATAATTCAGATAATTCAATCCCCACTGCTGCCAGCCAGGTTGGAAACCAAAGCCTTGGAAAGGCAGCACACTTGTGGCTGCCTGCAGCCGAGCGAGTTCATGGCCCCTCCAGGGGCTGCGTGCTGCTCCAGGGGATCCACACGGCAAAGCAGGGCCGAGTGCTGGCCCCTGCCCCACGGCAGCTCAGCACGGCTATGAGGGGAAGAAATACAAAGTATGGCAAGAGACAAACACTGAGGGATAGTAAAAAATCCCTCAGTTAGTGTTTTTATAAAAATTGACACACATGTGATACCCCTTGATCCCATTCTCCTCCCATGTCGCCCATGGCAACTTCAGGAGACTCAGGAGCAGGCTGGATTCTGCAGCCTCCAATCCCATCATCTCTGCAAGAACAGTTTGTGTCTTCAAGTCTGTCTCATTAAACGTTGCAGCAGCTTCAGCAGATTGACTCCACCAACTGTGTCTTCTTTGAACTTTGTTGTTGCAAATTCCCCAGGATACCCACTCTGACACTCGCGTAGTGCAAGTTCCCCAGAGTCAAAACAAATTTTCCTGCTCAGATGGGGGAGCAGAAGGTATGGAAAGTGCTCACCAGTTACTGCTGAATCTGGAAAACAACTTCATTTTTTTTTTTTTTCAGCTGCTACTGCTTAAAGACAGACACATCTGAGCTGTCCCTACACCCCAGACCCACTTTGCAGGAATTAAACCTCCCCTCTGGGTGTGCCAACTTTGGGCTATGGAGAGAAGGAGCCTTGGATCCACAACCACAATCTCTGCTGCAGAGTTCAAACGCTGTGCAATGGCAAAACTTCTGCTCTTTCATAATTATTACTTTCTCTTGTTCAAAGAGCAGGCTGAGCAGTAAAGTGACGAGTTTTCACTCGGCTGGGGCACGGTGCATCTTCGCGGCGTTTCGCAGACAGACGGGAGATCTCCTGCCTGTGCCCCACGCCAGCTGGACACCAGCCAGCCCAGAACTGGAAACCCTCTACTGACACACTCAGACCTTGCACAGCCCTGGAAATGAGGATGCTGATTGGTGCTTCTCACTTCTCTGTGATCCAAGAATGGTCAAGCTTCTTTCTATTCATTTTTTAAATTTATTTTGCTCTTCTTCCTCTTTTCCCTTTTTCCCTCTTTCTGTCCCCCTTTTAAGTTTTTTTTTTTAATTATTATTGTTATTATTTTGTCATCACCTTTTTTTCAGGTCACAAAACCATTTTATGCATTGATTTTCCTTTAAAACCACCTACAAAGCATTTAAAACTCAGCCCATCCAACTATGACTCATACTTGCCCTGCTCTCCTACCCCCCTCCAATTTTATTTGGCTAGAATTGGGGGATTTGAGGTTTGGTTTTCCAGTTCTTGTGTGTTCTCACCCTCTGGCCCCCAACCCCACACAGCATAACACTGATGCAGCGAAGCTTTAGGCAGAAAAGGACAACAGTAACACAACTTCAAAGCAAACAGGGCACACCAGGTGACCAAATCCAGCCATTGCTCCTGTGCTTGACCATTGCTTCTCTCACTGCACAGGCAGGAAGATTTTGCCAGCTGGAGGAGGGTTCAGAAAAAACAGGGCTGAGGCATGCCCAGCCATGGAGCTGGAGTTTCCATTTCCCACCCACCTACACTGCCACCAGCAACCCACATTTCTCTAAAGAACCACCCATCCAAAGTCGTGCAGGGCCAGCTGAGTGTCTGATCTTGCTGATTTTACCATCTGAAGGCAGAAAACAGGCTGTTCCATCACCCACTTACACAGAAGCATTAAAAATTCTTGGTTTTTTTTTTAATGACCCAGAAGTAATTCCAAGCAGAGCGGCCTCACTGACGTGAAATTGCAGGATTCAAACCACCTTTCAGTGTAAATACCAGCTGAGATAAAGAGTGGGCAAGTGCTTTAAAAGCTTAGTATCCATACAAAAAAAGGAAAAATCTCACAAGTGCAAAGAGTAATGATGACAGCTCTTTTCAAGCAAAGGTAGTCAATGTTTAATTACTCTGCTTTTGCAGAACCAGTGGATCACACATCTTCCAGGTTACAAACCCAATATGAAATTCTCACAACACAGCCCATGGTACAAGTGGGGATACATTTTACTACCTCTGTGCAAGAGCTCCTTTTTAAACTACCAATTTCAAAAGAATGTCTTATTTGTGCCAAAACCAGGGAAAGAAAACAGTGCCACTGCCACCTCAGAAGGCTGACAAAGGTTGTCTTAAGTTTCCCAAGATAATTTAAAATCTGGCAAACGAAGCCACAAGTGGAGAGAATAAAATTAAACCCAAGCAAAATAATTTTGACTTTTGATGACATTATTTAACAGAAGATCTTGCATGCAGTAAAGGGACTGGACCCAACCAAGAAAAAAGAAGCTGCTCTACCCAACCCATCCCTGGGACCCCATTGTGCATAAGCTAGACTGCCAGAACAAATGACTGTGAATTCCTAAATTTAGGCAAATGCACCCAACCCTTGTAGGGGCAATGAATCCCACCCAACCTCCTCATTCCCTCTAAAGGAGCCAGTAATTCCTGGGAAACAGCAATACTTCTCACAAATTCTGCAGACCCTGCAGTGCACAAGGTGAAGGGATAATGAGTCCTTTCTTTTGTTCCCTCAAGACTTTGAAAGACCGCCAGGTTTTATACTGCCCACATAAAGTACAGCCTCAGAGGAGAACAAACCCAAATTACATGCAAGAAATTGGTTTTGTTCAAGGCCCAGATTATTGTCTTGGGTTATTCTTTCTGCTACAGTCCTCTTCTCAGAAGAAATAAAGCTATCCAAAATAAAAAACAAAGCAATTTCTTTGCCTGTGATGGAGAAAGTTACTTTTCTGAGCACTCAGAGCTTATTTTAAAGGTTTGCTTGAATAAATAGGAACCTATTAATATAGAGTTTTCTTACTGCATTTTAAAGGGCATTTCATGAAGGCTGGTGTTCCCTTATTGCAGTTTTCATGGAATGGAGAAAAATATTTATGGTGCACCAACAGTGTGCTGAGCTAAATAGCTTTTTCCCTCTCACCCTGCCAAGATTCTCCTGTGAGGAAGTTTTACAAAGTGGCTTAGCAGGGCTCTAACTGGTGCTGGTTGTGGTGGTGCTGGGTGGGTGCAGGACACCAAGGCCAGGACCTCACCAGCTGCTTCTGCCCAGATTGGGCTGCCCCATCCAGGTGGTGATTCCCATCGGCATCGGTGAGGTCTGACCCACAGCTCCCACTCCACTCAGCTGCTGTGCATAGAGAGGTCTCCCTCCCAAAACCAAGGGTTTTTTGGCTGCTGTGATGAGCTCTGGGTGGGATTAGCAAACCTGGTCCTTTGCATTATGTAGAAATGTACAGAAATACAGAGGACAGCCACTCAGGGGAACCCCTCTTGGTCACCTTTCATCTGTCCATACCTAGTAAAAAAGACATTAAGGGCTTAATATTTCTGCTCCTTCTGAAATCCCTTTGACTTCACACCTCTAATAACACTTTAGAGTGAACACATGGCACTATGAATGAGCAAAGTAATCACACACTAAACAGGGTGAAGCTTTAATAAATGTTATAGTGAACTATTAATTTCCCTAAGTCACTAAGGAAAATTCACTTCAGGAAAATCTCTACACATGCGAAGCTTTGTTAGTAGAAGTGTCTTGCAAGAAGTATAAAGCTGTGCTAATAAAATCTGAATGGAAACATCCAGATATTGGGATCCTAATTCATGAAGATGCCAATGGCTTTTTAACACATTTTTTGAGACCCCCACATGGTTTCTTGAGTACAGCTGCTCTCTTACCCACAGCCCAATTAAGCACCCTTTTCCCTTAGGGCTTAGAGCAGCCACAGGTGAACAGTGAGACCTAGAGCTATTCACCTTCCCTGCAAATTTATGAGACATTTGATGGGACATCCATCATCTAGCCCAGTTCATCAAAGTGGAAAAAGACAGAGTGTTTTACCTTCCAACTATATAACTTTGCATAATAAAACTGTTTAGACTTGGAGATTTTTCTGATGAATGTCAAATGATCTACAGCAGCAGTCTTCACCAGCAGATCTAAATCACACAGCTTAAATGAAAGCCTGCTTGCCAATTTATGCATGAACTTTACTTTTTTCCAAAATCAGAGAAAAAACCTGAATGCACTGTGCCTACAAAAAGGCTTTTAAAAACAGTACTGCTGCAGTGACTGGAAACACAATTCTATTCCTTTTGCCTCTCACAGGTACAATTTTTTTCCCCAAGAAGACATGGAAATGAAGACATTCCTACAATTGCTTTCATTGGTTTTTTGAATGTGTTTCAAAAAGCTTTATCACTTCAGTAGCCACTCACTGTGCTGGCTTTAGTTACTGAACTGATTTTCAAGAAGCACAAACACTGTGAGACATTAAAAATATAATTAACAGATAACACATGGGTAATGCTGCAGATGTGTCTTCAAGACAAGACCACATTGTCTTATCATTGGAGGGCTCTTCAGGGCAGCACAAATCCTTATCCTGCTCTGCAAATCCCACTCTGTTGTCAGTGTGATGCTAAAAGGGCTTCTATTTTCTGTCTCCTACTTATAACATAGACTGCACAGGAGGGGGAAACCGCCTCACAGCTTTACAGTTTCTTACAGGTGTCTCCCTAATGTCCATCCACCAATGAACCTATACTACAAAACCCATCCGTGGCTGGTGCTGAGTGCTCAGAGACATTTCTGGAACATCCTTCTGCCTTGCTGGGGTTCCCTGCACACTGAAAGACAGGAACAGTTTCAGAAAACAAAATGCATTTCAGTTGGGTTTACTTTCTTGTCCCATTTCTAGTGTTTTTGAGGTGGAGCTGTCCACCTCTTTTTAAAGTGGTATTTTTAGGAAAGGGATCAGATTCTGGCTTTGTGTTCTCTACAAAGCATCATCTGCCAAACACAAGCATTGCAGCTGAGTTCCCAACATACTTGGATACAAGAGGGGAGATTCTTACCACATTACCATGACAAAAACAACACCTTGCACAGTACATTGTGAACATCTCACATAGCAGGCTTTAATGAGTTAGATCTCGAAGTGAGTTACAAAGTAGGTCAGGAACTGTTTGACAGATGGGGAAACCAGGACAGTGAGGTGCTGCAACTTCTCCAAGGTCACAAAAAAAGGCCAGTGCCACAGACAGAAACAAAACCCAAGTCTCCCAAATTGTTATCTAGTGCTCTTCAACCCAATACATGACTCCACCATTAGTCCACATCATCCCTAAAGCTCAAGACTTTACAAGGTCTGACTCCTGAGTGGGTACCAGCATGGGAGCACCAGTCCTGCAGATATCAGCAGTGGAAGACCAGCAGCAGCAGGGACACTGGGTCAAAGAAAGTGACTGGCAAGTCAAAGGAGAACCTGTACTTTTGCCATTTCTTTCATGTGATCTCTAACACATATGCACAGCCATGAAGGCTCTCTGTAATTAAGTTTTCATCCAGATCCTGCCCATGTGAAGCAAAGGCTACTCCAGCTCAAGGACAATCCAGCCCTGCTGGGACACAAATATTTCAGACTAGTGACCCACTTCTACTGAAACACTGAGCACAACCCCTCTCCCTGCCTTCAGTGGTATTTGGAGGACTCTCATTTCCCTGCATGACCCTGCTTCTCCCTGTCACCACTGCATATGTGAGGTGTGGAGACGTAAAGGGGTCATAAGCATCTAAAAATTGGATGAATGCTGTCTCATTGACATCAAAGGCCACCTCTCACTACTTTTATTGGGAACAGAGTTAGGCCACTACAGATAAATCCTGACCTATATAATTTTTGATGCTTGCCTGCACTTGTCGTGAGCACAGACAGGGAATGCCAGGAATGGAATTTCTATTGCATTTCACAGTTCAGACACAGACATGGCAACTGCAATAAAATCCACCATAAATACTGATCCTACCTACTAGGAAGGACAGAGTGGAATATGGACAGCTAAATCCAGCAGGACAGTGGGCTACTCAAAAATAAGAATTTTGTTCTGGATTTTAAGGAGACAGCACATATTTTCCTATTTGCACCCTCAGCAGAATTCTCATCTGGTGCATATCCAGTACTGCTTCTGCCACCAAAATCTTCACATCAGAACATATCTAGTTATGTTGAAGGCTTACAAGACACAGTAAGTGATGCATTAACATCACTTATTTTGACTATTTGTTAGACAGCTTTATGTAAAGGCTTCAGGAAGATCTAGAAGTGTATTCCACATCCCTCCATGATCAATGGGGAGACAAATATAAAGCCAAAGACTCTTTTTCTCCCAATCTGCAGACACACCAACAACACACTAAGAGAGCCCAACATGGATAGAGGGCCCAATTTTTGCCTGAAATATGCTTTCTGTAATAAACTGTATTAATCTAGATATGAAATTATGTAGGTAATAGGTTGTCCAATGTTCAAACTCTCCTCTCATTTATTTCAGAAAAAAAGTGGACATAATACCTTGCTGACACTCTGTAATTTGTCCCTATGGACCATGATGCACACAAGTATCCAACAAGAGCCACAGCAAAAAGAGATGCCAGCAGATGGTATTATCCTGAACAAAATCAATTAAGGACATTTACAATATGTCAAAAGTGCAGCTACAAAAACAAAGTGTAGACCTGTACATCTGTTTCTTAATGAAGCCATGAGTATTTGACAGTTAGCCAAAAAACCACAATCTAAACACTACAGCAACACCAATAATAGATAAGGAAATACCAGACATATTCAGATTCTTCAACAGTCACCACAAAATACAAGATGTTGAGCAGAAACTGAATAACCAGATACTGGAAGTCCATATGTCATGCATTAATGTAACTAAAATATCAGCATATGAGTTTTCAGTATCACAGATTTTGTAAGGACATGATTTGCTCAAAATTTATAGAAACAGGAGTTACATAGTAACAATAAGTTAAGAAATACTGTTCTTTTCCATAACACAATCCTCTGGTGTATTTAAAAGGTTTCTTGGAACCCTGTCACCTTGACTGAAATAAAAAGAAAAGAACTCACAATTCCCTAAAAGTTGTTATGACATCTCTGTTGAGAGTGTAGTGACAATACAAGAGGCATGATGAGATACACAGCCAGATATGTCAATGGCTTATATAATCTCGTAGATTATATAAAACACAAATGGACTGAGGGAATTCAGGAGTTATTTGTGCAGGGGAAAAAAAAATCTATGAGTTCCCCATGAAGAAGACAAGAGATAAAAACATTTTAGAGGGGGGAAAAGTTATCTCTTCTGTTCCACAGCTTCATTCAAAGTATTGAGGACTCATTTATGGAAAAGGGTAAGACCAGTGAACACCTGCTGCTGAACATGGTACCATGTCCACTGTGACAGCTGTTATCAGTGTTTGCTGCAGATTTCCACCACTACAAACAGGGATGGGACTGTCCCATTCACAGTCTGTTGCAGCAAGATGAAAGCTCTGGTATTAAAAGAGGTGATGGCATCAACTCCAGGTACAGTGGTTGTTATTTAGCTCCTAGGGAGCTCATACCAAGTTTCTCCTACGTTAGCTGCCAAATGAATAAAATATTCAGAAATATTTACCTTAAGTGTTAATAAGGGCTGAGGGATGGGTTTCTTTAAGGACCCTGGGAAAATACAGGCTTAGCAGTGACAAACATACTTACACTGAACATCAGAGAAATGCATCATTCACTTTTACTGAGGCCCAGACGACAGTCTCATTAGACCAGAGATGGATTAAAGACAAATGATCTGGTGAATAATGTCACTATGGGCCATGTAACACTTCATCCAAGCAGTACCACTGAGAACAGATAACTGGGTAGGGATTGTAAGGATAAAAAACATAAGGCTTTAGAATGGCATTCCTGGCGGGGGGGGGGGGGGGGGGGGGGGCAAAAAAAAAGGTGCTGCATATTTTTATTTAATCTGCTTCATAGACTGATTTTTGTCATGTTACCTGTCAAACCACTGAACAAACTGAATAATTGCTTAAGCAGCACTGATAGAGACATGACAGGTTATTCAAGCATTGTGATTCTTTGTTCTCATATATCTCATTAAGAAATGATGATTGGTTCCATTTACAGCTCTTAAACTGAATTCAGTAACCACTGACACACAAACTCAACCTGGCATCTACTAATTTTTTATTGTTCTCAAGCTGAAATTGTTCCTGCCAAAGTCGCTCTTGCAAACCATTTCAGTGTAGTGGCTGATGATTTTTTAATGATGCAACACAGAAGGGAAAAAAAAAAAAACCTCCAATTGATTCCTGCACTGATTTATAGCATCTATGGAATGAAAAGAAATAAAACTTCTTGTATTGTGTACTTCTCCCCTTCCCCCACCTCCTTTTTAGAGAACTATTTTTAACTTGTATTATTTAATTAAATAAGTTCACAACACATCCCTGCAAACAGCTGAGCTAGCAAAAGATGGGAACTGTCCTGTGGGATGTGTTCAACCCCTTCCTCTTCTGTTGTAGAGTTGCAACCCATTCTTTCACAGCCTTATAACTTTATAATGTTTGAAAGCTGAGAGTAAGGAGCATACAATGCTGCTATTCCAGCCTGCTGCTGAGTAGCAGGGGCTTCTCTTGACTTACACAGGAAAACCTCCAATCTGTGGAAATCAAAGGCAGAATTTTAGAGCATCGTTGAGGTGCTACAAATTATTTAAGAGAAAATAAGAGAGAACCAGTTGTGCTTTTGTGTGCTACGCTCTGACTTCAGGAAGATCTACTGTGACCACAAAGCCAACACACAAGGAGACATCTAAGTACACATTTTACAGGCACCCTCCAAAGCCAAAACTGCAGGTTTTAGACAAGAGATGGAAAGCAGGTATTTGCTGTAGCAGAGGTAACATGGAGGTGGAGGAAAGGAGGACAGGGAAGGACCATTGTGCTTTTAACTTCTCATTTGTCTGGGTTCATCCCCGTTAGCTAATTGAGCACAGGGGCACCACACAGCTTCTGCCTTCCCCTAAATGTAACCCAAATATGAAGAGAAATTCAAACTACAGAATAAATTAACAACATTCACAATGCTCTAAACAGCTTTTGCCAAATGGCACAAGCCATTGTCTATGTATTCATTAATGAAGCCAAACAACGTGCTGTTTAGCAAAAAAAAAAAGTGCTATTTATGGTTCTATATCTCTATATATCACTATATAAATAGTATTTTTACTATGTGGCTATACATTCATTTATATACATTTTATATGGATATTATACACACACACACACACACACACACAGACACTGGATCTACTTATATGTATATAAAGGGCTCCTCCACCTTCCTCACAAGCACGCGGCAGAGCAAGACAAAGATGTCACAACACCACACAATCTCCAGGGCAAACAATTATGGACATGTACTGGTGCAGTACAAGCTGTCCTGTCCAAAAGACCCATGTCTATGATTTTTTCCAGCTCATGAACAAGGAGGGGGACTTAAAAGTCTCTAGAGTCAATTAAGCTGCAGCTGAATCCCATTGCTCTGCTTTGCCCCTTTGCTCTCCTTTCATCTTTCCCCTCACCTGCAGAACCAGCCTGTTCTCAGCTTTAGTGCCTGTTATATTCCCTTCCAACAGTAGCAAAAGGGAACACGTTTGCTTTCTGGGCACAAGTCATCTCAGCTGTTACTCAGGAATCCTTTAATCGCTTTCATTGCTTTCCATTAAAAATACAAAGATTCATCAGAGACACTTGTTCAATGGACTTGCCTACAAAGCTCTCCAAGATTTTTTTCTTTCAGGGTCTCTCTCTTAAGAGCATAAAATTTATCTCTGTGACATAAATTACATGGCTATGGACAGGAAAATTAGCCAGTAAAATTACTCCAGATACACCTTAACATGTCCAAGCCCAGAAGTCTCTCTGCAGCCTGCAGTACCTCTATACCCTGTGTCTATGTGCTTTTGAGAACCATTTTTTTCAGCTCATTTCTTGGTACATTCTCCCCTGACAGCTAAATATATAGCCTCCTCCTTCCTAAAAGACATAACTCAAACCTGTGACAGGGGACATTTCCCTTCCTTCTAAATTATTCCTCTTATGCTCCAGTGCCTGGGTCATTAGGCCAAAAGGAGCCACTCTGTTTTTCTGCTCCATTAATGTTTTTATCTAAGCATCTTCTCATAGTGCTTCAAGCAACTTGGCTAACAAGCTGTGTGCTGTTTGCCCCCCTCTTCTCTCCCTAGAAGAGATGAGAGGGGTTTGTGCTGTTTCGTGGTGCTTTTTTTACATTTGAGAGCATTTTATTTTGGGAGGGAGAGCTTGTTTGCTTTGCAATATTCAGGTTGCTATGTAATTATGCTAGAGAAGGTGTCTCAAAACACTATGGCTTACACCCAGAGAAGGAGGTGGTGTTTTTGTGATGCTCATCATCAGCCCATGGAAAAGCTTAACAGTATCAGATTTTCCCCTCAAAAAAAAGTTGAACAAATTAATTGCACCCCTACGGCAAGAAATCCCATTAAAGCAGAGGTGTAAGGCTGATGCTGATCCCAGAGCTTTAGATAGTCCTTAAGATAGCTCAGGCTGTATCTACAAAATGTCCTAAAGTGAAAGACAAAGCCTTTGAATTTGTACAGGTGTTATTCAAGAAAACAGCGTAGAGAGCACAAATCAAGTATAATGAGCTCACAGTGTCCTGTGCCACTGGCAGCACACACCAAGCACTTTGTGATGCCTAAAATTTCCAAAACACCACAGGCTTCATGGCTGGGCACATCGTGCTGAGTTACTTACACTGAGAGGCAGGAGAAGACAAGAGTGAGCAGTGGGAGGAAATCTCCAAGCCAACTCAAAATAACAGTGAAGGATTATCCAGGGGTGCTCCAGCAATCTCTCTCAACTATGGCTGAATTTGATTAGCAACCTGTGCCTTCCCCAGAGGAGTTTTCCATGTGGCTGCAAAGCCTCTAAATGGTCTCCTCTCTCTTCAGCTCTCTTTTGTGTTGTTTGGATTTTCTATGTAATTTGGGTTTTTTTCACAGTTTTTCATCCAATAGATTCCATCATTTCTGCCCTTTCCCATCACAGTGGGGCAGTAGGGTCACGGTGAGTTTGTATGGAAAACATGCCTGGTTGAAGCTTGGTCCTTTGAATTATTTAAGCTGGGCTGGGAGGCTGGGATCCTGCTGGGAGCAATCCCACGTCACCCCAAGAAGTGCCTGGACTGTTCCAGCTCTTTATAGCTCTGGGCAGCTCTGGATTCCTCTGAGCAGCTGAAACAACACAGCAATAAAGCACCCACGCTGTTACCAACAGCCCAGAGACAGTGCTTTGCATCTTCAAACCTTAACTAGTACAAATAATTTATATGTGATGACCCTAGGTGAATCACATACAAATAAATATATTTTGAGGACATTGATGCTGACACACTGTCTGCTGCTAAAAGAAGCAGGAGAGTCCCCTGCATAAGGCTGGAGTTAAGATTCAGATGTAATTCCCAATTTTCAGGTGTTGAGGCTTGAAAGAACATATCTTCAAATCCTCAACCTAAATTAGTGGGAGCATGAAGAGCAAGAAAATGAGAAAAATCCTGCAGAAAAAAAGTGCAAAGGAAAGGATGTAGCAGGGAGATGCCACATTTCTTTACCCTGTTGCTGCTCCTGTTCATTTACATCATTACAAGTACCTCCTTTTTGTTCCTCCTGGAGACTCTAAGACTGAAACTGTTTGGTTTCTCTCCAATTTGAGATATAAGAAAACCAAAACAAAAATAAAAATAGAAATAAGTCCTCAATACAACTAAGCCAGCATGTTTTCTGTCATTTGCTTCTTCTCATTTCACTCTTGAAAAAGGTATCTTAAGAACTAATCTAATGCAGTCCAGTTGTCCTAAACTGTTGATATTTTAACTGTGACCCGTGATATTGCTCGGGAAAAGATCAAGCAAAAGCAGTGAGCTATTGTTATAGAGGATCCCTAGCACTGTGCTCAGCTGTTCTACACATAGATCAGATCCAAAACAGAGCTTCCCAGTAGCTTTTTCTTAGCACATCCACTGTTAAAAAAAAAAAAAAAAAAAAAAAAGAAAAAAGGCCTTTTAACTCAGCCAAAAAATTCTGCTTAAGAGTATTATTTTGATTTAACCTTATACAATCTGTTTGGTGAGTAATTCTGGCATAAAACTCAATATGCAGCTTTCAACATGGAAACATCAATGAAAGGGCCTTCAAAAGTTTATTAACAATCTGTTATTTATAGCTTTCTTTTTCAAAAATGATTGGCACAACATTCGTAGGAAAATTATAGGAACCGCCAAGTCAGATAATAAAAAAACATATTGGTGTTAAGATTTGATGGAAAGATTTTAAGGAACGCTATGATTGCTAGAAACGAGACATATTCTGATTGCTAAGCCAGCTATTTGTCATTCAACAACAGCCCAATCACACACATATGTTTGCAAATTATTGTTATTGTTGTTAATTATTATTTACAGAGAAGCACTGAAATGCAAGGTGGTTTGAATTCCAGTGAAAATGACAGATCGCTGCCCCGAGGAATTTTTTCTCCCTCCTTTCACTCATTACCTGTTTACTAACAGGACCCGCTTAGTTCCAACTTGTTTTCCTGCTATCTAAAATGAGTAGAAAATTAGGTCCTATTAAGTAATCATGAATATAAACTGTGAGTCACCGGTTAAGTGAATACCATTACTGGCAATAAATTCAGAATCCTATTATAAATGTCTGTTATTGTCAAGCAGACCAAAACAATACTACTTTATTCAATATTAATTGTATCCTTGGATGCTTGAAAGGATTAAGTAACCCCAACTCATATTCTGCACGTAGTCAGGAGAACTGTGTGTGAAGGACAACAAAAATAATTGAGGTCAGTAACCAAGGTGGAGAGAAAAAGAGGCAAAAAGGAAGGAAGACATACATAGAGAGATATTTCAGCTCCTGTGTGAAAGCAGATGGAGGGTGAAGGAAGCAGACAGGCTGCTCCAGATGGCGGGAGCGGCGGCAAAGAAGGCTCTCACACCCACTGTGTTGTGGCTGTGATGGGAACAAGAGACTTTTGGTTAAAGAACTGCTGTAGGGCTCCAAAGAGTTGGGTTCAGCTCTGTCCACCACTTCTCCACCCTCTGGGTTTTGCTTGTTGGGAGTTTTTGGGGTGTCAACTACTGCTGTGGCTGCCAAAAAACACCAACGTTTTTGTGCATGCTTTGCCCTACACAAAGAGAAGTTATATTGAAGTCCTGAGGACTGAGATTAAGTGTTGGCCGAGGCAAGGATCACATTTTCCTAAGCAAAAAATAGCAGGAGAAAACCCAAACTGCCTATTCCAACCCAACCCCAATATCTTGCTGTCACCTTGCTGGTCAAGCACCCTCCTTGGCTGCACAGGCATGCAGGTGAGCAGGTATCCTCTGGCAGCAGGGAGCTCAGACAGGACCAAGGAGTACTTGAAAGAGAATATCCACAGAAAAAGAGACAAGGCAGGGAAAAAAATGAGGCAAGGCATCAAAACTAGCAGACAAACAGGCTAACAAGGGAAGCATGAGCACATATGGGAGCTGAAAATACAGCAACTATGTGTTTCCAGAGTTATGTATTCACCTGAAAGCTTTTGATTATTGAGTATTTTGAAATCTTAATTTCACATGATGAAAGAAAATTGGCCTTTAGGCTACACTGCTTCCCCAAACAAGCACTTTCCAAAATGCACCTGTGAACCAGAGTTGGAGAGCTGTCAAAAATCCCTTCCCACCAATGGCTGCCAATTTTTTTCCCCAATTGTCACCATCAGCCTTTAAATCCATTGGCCATCTTACTTTTCTTTCTTTCCCATTTCAATTCCAGCTGAACCCTCAGACCTATTATTTTCTGTAACTGTTCAAGGAAGAGCAACAATTTATATCAAAAGATAGCAACTCATTATTTTTAAGCCTTCAAGAGCAAACTGGATAGAAGCCTATGCCAGGAGATAGCAAACAGGATTACTTGGTTTAAAACAAAATGCATCACTTTAAAGGAGTCCTAACAGTATTTTTCTGCTTTTGCTAAATAGAATACACAAACTAAAACATCTGAGTTGTTTCACACCACTAAGTTAAACATTAATATTTGGACCTCGGCTTTCACTCCTCCCACAGATTTGAGAGAGCTGCTATTAGCACCTTTTAGAACCAATTGTCCCTGACCCCACATGGGTTTGACAGTGAGATTCCCAGAGTTATGGATTTTAAGGTCAGAAACTACCATGAACTATCTTCCTCTGTAAACATGGACAAGAGGCACTTTCCTGCTGCTTGTAGCCTGAGAGCTTTCAGAGCTCCCAGAAAATCATCCCAGAGGAGATGAGATCCACTTGCCTTCATGGTTTGCTCCAGTGGTTCATCAGTTTTGCTCCTGAAAACCTGCACCTCAACTCCAGCCCTTTGGGATACTGCATTTTCTCCCCTGAAGATTTTTTTTTAGGTGAAATGTTTCTTTAATTTAAAAAAAAAAAAAAAAAAAAAAAGGAAAATACTGAACTGAGGAAAATATGAAACAATCTGACAGAGCTGCTGCTGCCTCACTGAGGTGTCATAAAAGAGAGGCAGCAATTGCTGGTAATGTCAGCAGAAACTCGAAAATCAGACAAACCCCTCAATCATCACAGGGGGCATCAAGCCAAGGAAAACACAAACATCAATGTCTTTCTTTACGTCTTGAGAACTTCCAAAATCAGAAGGGAAGAACTGAGTGACTTGCATGGTGCCTCAAGTTAAATGGCTGAACGGGGATGATCCGTGTGTGAATCCTACACGAGTGCTTTTGGCGCCCGGCTGATGAAAAGGCAGGATCTTTGACCAGAGGCAACCCAATCTTGAGCCCTCTGGTACCTCCCAGCACCTCCCCTCTAGAGAGGGGCCCCTGCCAGGACCTGTCCTTCCCACCAGCACCTTCTCAGCGCTGGCAGCCAAGGCTGGCCCAAGGCACAGCCCCCATGAGGGTCTGACCACCCAAACCCAGACAGGGGCAGGAGGGGGATCGGCTCACGGAGTGCCAGGGTGAGGCCGTGCGGAGGGAAAGGCACCGTGAAGGACGTGAGAGGACAGAGACACAGCAGACAGCGCGTACGGGTTTGCGACGGTGTGTGTGCTTGTGGGCACGTGGGTGTGTGAGAGAGAAAAGAGATGGGAGAGGAGGACGAGGAGTGACTTCATCTCACAGCATGAACGAGCACGTACTGGTGTGTGGAAGAGCCACAGAGAGTGCCAGGAGCCCATCAAATGGCGTAAGAGTGTGGAAGTGACACAGATGAACCAAAAATTACCACAGAGCCCCTGAGAAAAACAGAACCACCCATATGTTTTTCTCTATACTGTATTTTAGGAAAGTGCTGGAAACTTATTTGAAGCATATTTGTCTTCCCACCCAGCTCTTACTATGTTATGCCTATATCCATGCAACTCCCTCTGCTATCCTTACTAAGCTTTGAGGAATCTACCACATCATTTTTAAGGACAGCACCAGTATTTTCACAGTTACCAAGCTTGAGCCTTTCTAAATATTAGAACTCTGATTTCAATTAGGCCTAATTACAGATATCTTAGAAATGTGGGGTTGATCTAATTAGGCAGATCAAGTGATGGAACCTTCCTCTTTGACTACTGGATGGCATGGTGCTTCTTATTATTTCTTGGATGTCGAAATCTAAGGGTTAATACGCCTGATACATAATATATTTTAAATGTGGAGGGGAAAAGTGATATTTCTGTGATCATTCATCAGATTTGTGCTACTGTGAAACTTCATGTCTCCTAAGGGCTGGGGCAGAAATCCTCCTCTCCATAAAGGCCCTCAATTCCCCTCTCAATTTGTCTTCCAGGGGAACTGAGTAGATCTACAATAGGTGAATTTGTGGATATTTAAAGAGACAAGAGTCAGATCTTCTTCTTTCCTCAAGCACACCTGTCTTGACTTGTAAGGGATTCTAAATTACATTAGTTGAGGATCTGGCCCATTGCTATGAGTTTATTTTATCTTTGACATTTTTGCTTATTTTTTCCTAGCTACTTTTTCAGGATTTGTAATTTCACTGTCAATGGCTCAGCAGCAAACAGGTCCAGTTCCAAAAGGGGCACTCAATGAACCTGTGCATATGGAGTGTGGTGCACTGTCCCACGTGGACTGGCACAGCCCAAGAATGGATTGGGACCATCATACATATTGTAATATAATAACATATAAACTATACCAATAATCATGTGTTATAAAATACACTAATATTGACTACTATTATCAAAATCTTTTGTTGGCACTCTTCTTTTGTTGTACCTGAGAGATGGCAGCCCCAAAAGGAGACTGCACATGCCTTAATATTTGCATAAATACAGAATGGGGTAAATACAGGTAACCACTGCATTGCTGGTACTTCTTTAGAAAAACATTATTGTCCAACAGCACAGAGCAGAGCAAACAACACAGACCTCAGCCACCAAAGAAAACAGCTCTTTGGGTGGAAAAGGGCTGCTTTCTTACATCTGGGCATGACATCCAATTCAATTTCAGCATCAATGTAGCTGGACAAGATTTACAAGGATGTGTAAATAATTTATTCCAGCTCTGGAAAGGAGAGCTGGGTACTCATTAGAGTTTCCTTGAAGCCCAAATGATGTCATGATTAACTGACTTAGGATCTTCTTAATAATTCCAGCAAATTTCAACTCTCCCACGTTAAAGATCTGCTGAAGAGCTTTTATTCGGATGAAAGGCTCTTTTCTGAGAACAAATAATTAATAAGGTGTACACATAGATTTAATATTCACAAATCAATAAACTTTAAATAAAATATGCTTTTAAAGTTTCTTTTCCACTTTCTTCCCTGATTTGGGGATTTAGTGCTTTTCTTTCTCTAGCCAATTTTACCACAGGCAGTTAAGACAGCTGCATGAAAAAGGGCTGTTTTTCTGTTAAAAGTGCTTTTAGCACTTTGGCATCCTGAAATGGAATGGCAGAGAAATGCAAAATACAGTTACTACAATCCAGTACATTTCATGTGACATGCCAAGTTTTTCACTCCATGCTAGAGAAAAATCTATTAGCCAGTGAGATCAAGTGCTGGCTGTCCAACACAGCTCAGCTTTACAGTGCAGGAGGGATCAAAGCAGATTTTAACCCTGCTCCTAAATAATGCCAGAGGAAAATGTTTTGGTGGAAATACTTTAAATCTATTTATACTTACATAGCTTAATTCCTATTTAAATACTTTCTTATCAATAGTTGAGAGTGTTTCCCATCATTTAGGCACCTGGACCCTGTGTATCTGCTGCTCAAGTCAGTGAACCTCCCTTCACTACCTTCAGTGGAAATGGAACAGGAACTTTAATGATTTGCACAGCAATGGCCTAAATTTTTTAGAAGCTTCACATCTTGGTAAGTCACACCAGATATGGTAGGAGCTGCAGGTGCTGCACTGGTGAGTGGCCAAGGACAGGACCAAAACTCAGATTCAAATCTTCTGATTATCAGCCTGCCCTTGCAAGTTAAGGAATGCACAACCAGAAGGTAATCCACGTGTAGGCTGCTAAGCACACATACATTCATAATTAAATATAGCTATGGCTGAAAAAGAAAACAGCTCTATTTTCTCTATGTGGGCCCAGGTTCATAATCCAATTATCTTAATTTTCTAAAACTTTCTAGATTGAGTGTTAAGTCAAGTTTGAAAACTTCACAGCTTCCACTCCCATTAGAAAGGACTTACTCACCAAACTGTGAGGCTCAGTTAATAGTCTGAGACACTAATTGGCCATATTTAATGAATTTAATTTGCAACAGCCATGCTAATATGCATAACTATTAACTCTGACCACCTTTACCTTCCTTGGGACCTACACCAGCTCCCATTAACTACAGTGGGATCTGGATCAAGGCCACAGCAATAATTCCTCCTGAACCTCTTCAGCAGCACAAATTAACCCTCTCAGGTGGCTTCAACACCGCAACCACGGAGATCTCAGAAAGCTGTACAGTGGGAACCCCACTGAATTGTCCTGCTGCTCCAACAAATCTCAGAGCATTAAAACTTTCCTCCCCAGCACCCCTTTGCTCAGGAAGGGCACTGCACACCTAAGGTGACAAAACAGGGCACGTCTCTCCCAGCATGAAATTCTCACAGCAAAAAGTCAATGAGAGTGACAAGAATACATCACAACACTTGGCTCTTATGCTGCATTTTGCTTCTTCAGAGACCTGGACAGACATTAATTTGATTTGCTAAGTCGGTGTTTTCCTGAGGGCTTTGCTATCAAGCCCATCACGGCAGAGCTGCTGACCCACCTCCATGTTAAACCTCCAGCCTGGCTCCTACTCTCAGCCTGTTTATAGGAAACCAGCGAGCCCGCAAATCAGAAATACTCTGGTTATCGGGAGCCTTCCCTTGGAAACAGAAAGAAACTCAAATATTACAGTCAAAACTTGTTCAGCTGTGTTTTGGAAGTGGCACGGAGCGTAGGAAAAGCACTACTTGGGATTAACAACGCTTCGTTTTGAGACACGCTTGAAGTTTCAATTGGAGCGGTGGGAACACAGCTACGAGGAGCGCTCGCAATACAACCCAACTCCAATCACAATGTACACACACACACAGCCCGTGTGCCGGCTCCTCCAGCACTCCCGGCTCCCTACCTTTATAATATCCCGAGAAAATCAGTTTAAACAAAAATTAAACTCTTTGCTCAGCCAAAAAGGCACCAGTCTGTACCCCACTTCCTTGCACCATCTGTGCGTGTTTTTTCTCAGCCTTCACAAAAAAAAAAAAAATAAATAAACCAACTCTAACGTTTTGCTAATCTTTATGCCCCGCCACTATAAATAAAACAAATAAAGCCGAACAACAGTTAAGCACCGTAGCTAAAACACATCCAATCCACTCCGATTATTTCTGCTCGTCTGTCCACGAATAGCTGCAGCCATCGGCTTTAGGGGAAGCGTGCAAGTCAGACCGCATTTATTTACAGTTGCACTATCAAGAAACAACCTTCCCCGGTCTCCTCTTTCTATGAATATTTTGAGACACTCGGGGTTTTTCCTTGTTATCGCTTTTTTTGGGGGGCATGGGGGGAGGGTGAGGGGTGATGTTAGCCCAGCTCCTGCCCCACAATTCTATTTTTCTCCGTGTTCCCAGGTCGCTCCGACTTCTTGCTCGGATGGATGCGCGGGGCGCGGAGCAGCAGCACCCGCAGGTGCGCAAATCCCCGCGCAGAGACCCGCACCCACCCGCGGGTCGACCGCGCATCCCCGGGGGAAGGGACAGCGCCCGCGCCCGCCACCGGCCCCGCAGCCAAACCCCGCCACCTACGTCCCCAGCGTCTCCTTGAACTCGAAGATCTTCTTGATGTCCTCCGCCTGCTTCTTCCAGGAGCCGCCGCCGTCCCCGTTCTCCCGGGCCATGGCCGCGCCGCGCAGCCCCGCGGATGCCGCGCCGCCGGCTCCGAGCCCTCGGGCGGCTTTTGCTTTCTTTTCTGCCGCGGCGGCAGCGGCTGCTGCTGTTTCTTCTTCTTTTTCCTCCTCCTCCGCCTCCTTCTTCTCCCCTTCCTCCTCCTCCTCCTCACACTTCCTGCCCGCCGCCGCTTTTATTTCCTCCGCGCTCCGGCGGGCTCCGCGAGTGTCACTTTTCCTGGGCTATTTCCTCCCAACTTTCTCTTCCCCCCCCTTCCCTCCCCTTCTCTCCCCTCCTCCGCACCCCCCCCCCCCCGCGGAGCCGCTGGCGGGGCTGCCCCGTCTCTCCGTCCTCCTGCGCCCCGCGCAGCGGCTGCGCGCACCCGCGTCCTGGGGTCACTTTGCTCCTTGACTGACCCGCCCCGCCGAAAAGTCCCTCTTTTTTTTGTTTGTTTGTTTGTTTTTCTTTTCTTTCTTTCTTTCTTTTTTTTTTTTTTTTTCTTTTGGAGGGAGGTCACTGTTTCTCTTCCCCCACCCCCGTGCGGGGCCCCATGGGATGCTCAGCCTGCCGGGCGCGGTGCGGTGCGGAGCGGCCCCGCGGGCGCAGCGGCTGTGCGTGGTTGTTATGGCAATGGGAGGAGGAGGAGGAGGAGGAGGAAGAGGAGAAAGCGGAGGAGGAGGAGGAAGAAGGAGGAGGCAGCCCCGCTGCTGCTCTGCTGCCTGGCGCTGCCCCTCCTGACTGAATGAAGATAATTCGCATTGCACCAAAACCACGCACGTCAAACGGGAGGGGAGGGAAAGCAGCGAGGGGAAAAAAAAATAAAAAAGGAAAGCCAGGAAGAAAAAAAAAAAAAGGAAAATTAAAAAGGCACACCACAAGCGGCCGTGCTGCCTGGACGGGCTCTGCGCGGGGCTGCGCCGGGATGCGCGGAGGCGGCGGTGCCCACCTGCCTCGCACACGCACACACAGTCCTGAGGTGTAAAAACATCCCCCAGCAAGGACCACCCTCACCCAGCACAGCCCTCGAAGCAAGGGGCACCCTAAGAGGGGTCAGGCAGCCCGGGGCCGGTGATGGGCGCCGCGCAGCCCCGCCGGGTCCAGCCCTGGCACCGCTCCCACCCCGCCGGCACCGCCGTCCGAGCCCGGCACGGCATCGGCGTCTCGCACTGTCACACACACGCGTGGCTGGGATTATTGCTAAAAGCAGCTTTTTCTCAGCGACACTGAGACCTCTAGCGTCGTCACATCGGGCATGGGCTGAGCTCTGATGCGGGGTGACAGGCGGGATTCGTCAGACATCAGAGAAAATTATAGTCTACACTAACTGAGAGATGTTTATGGTTAAGGTTTTGGCTTCAGTTTTACAATACGTAAGGCACTAAAAAGTGCAATTCTTTTGGGACACCCAAGTTAGGTGACCAAATCAGAGGCTTTGCTGTTGGCAATACAGGCACTCTGGTGCCTCAGGGGCAGCCCCAAATCTGACCAATTCCAAACCCGATCATCAAATCAGGACCTGAAAATAAATCCGAATACAAGGAGCTAAATAACATTTACTTTAAAACAAATATGACTGTATGCACTTTACTGTTTAACATGCATTGTGTCTTTTAACAGATTCCTTAAAATTCTATTCTGGAAGCTGATTTTCCAGATTTCTTGTAATTTGTGAGCAGAATTTGCACAGTGTCAGCCTATGAGGCTTTCTCTGGGTGTGGGCTAAGCTGTGCCTCTCATCTCAAAGGGGCTGTGGCAGAGGTGGGCATTCGTAGGTGGGTGAAAGTGAGTACCTGGAGTACAGGTTGGGGTGTTTGGTCAATGCTACCCTCTGCTGGGCAGAGCCACTCCTGTGTGGCTTTGCGTGTGCCAGCTCCCGCGGTTTTTTACTGCAGCCCTCTGATGCTTTGGTGGCTGTCCAGCCTCATGGACAGCCCAAACATCTTGGGATTTCCTGCGATGGATGTTTGTGTGCTGTCACAGCATGAGCTTTGGAACGGATTTCCTTCTGCTCCTGACTTACTTCCATCTTCTCACTACCCTCAGGATTTACAGTTACTCCATGGAAGTGTCACCAGGAGTCCCCAGGGAGCCTCACAACCCCACTGCATACCTGGGAAATGAAAGATGTGACTGACCTAAAAACATGCAGCTGACTACCAAATCCAAGTTGCCCTTCAAACAGCACCGCTGTGACATTTTCTCTCTCTTTCACATGTAAATCATGTGGTATTAGAAATGCCATGCTCCTGCCTTCAGGAGGAGATTGAGAGAGTGTGAAGCCAGGAAGGGCAAGTGTGATGGTCTGCCCTGACTTCCAGCATGGTGGAGGCCAAAGAGCTCCATCCATCCAGAAGATGAGCATTGTAACTTACCTTGGGGCTATGGCATCCCAAAATCATCCACCGCTTTTATTTATGACACCACATTGGTCCCTATGGCATCACATTAAAGTCTCACTGCACAGACAGTGCCATCCGCTTCTCCATTTCAGCTTTCAGCGAGCAAAACTTTTACTTAAAATTGCTCAAATCCTTGCCAATGATGCAATTTCTCAGCATCAAAATTGTGTAAAATCTAAATTCTATTTTCCTTATTTCTCCTACACCCTTTGTATAGCATTAATGTGCTTTTTGTTGTTGTTGTTAAATAACTCATATTTAGAAGTCTCACAGTTAAAAACTCACAGTTTAGAAGTCTCTGGAGGCATTACAGTTTTAATAAGAAGTGTAGAAGATGCTTCTCTTAGGCAGGGACCACTGGCACAATAGACCATAAAAACCCCTTCAAAGTCATTACAGTCTGTCATGTCACCCTGAATTTAGGGAGTCTGTAATCTTGCTTGACTGACAGGCTCCTGCAGAGCTATTGTAGCTAATTGAAGAGCAGGTATTTCTAAAAAATTTAAATCTTACATGGAAAGTTCTCTCTGGAGTGGCTGCAAGTAGCAGGGTGTGCTGCAGCTGCGGGGAGCTGCATGGCTGCATTCAATGTTTAATTACCACAACCCAATTACAAGAACAGTAATAGAGCGGTAAAATGAAATGCACAGAAATGCCAGCATTAAGACTGACAATAAAACATCAACTCAAGCCCTTTTAGTGGCTGCACAGAGGCTATCTCTCATTACCTGGGCCTGCTCTGCAGCTCTGCCAAGGGCTGTATCAGAAAACAGCTAATGAGCAGGTGTGGCTGACGTGTGTTTGAAACAGCTGCACAAGCTGCACATGCCCCCAGCCACTCCACGCAGCAAAACACCAAACCCTGACACTGCAGATGGACAAGTTCCAACTGGTTTTTAAGGCCTTCTCTGGAAATAATGTGAATTTAGGGGAGAAATTCAAAATTGACTTCTAGATGAGATATTTTATTTCAGGATAAAGTGATAGGATTTTTGAAGCAGTGTTTAAAACTCTATTGTTACTGCTTGGTCCCTCCAACTGATTCTGGGGCTGGTCGTGTATGGTTTGGCTGTGCTTGGCCACGTTCACTGCTGACCCTTCATATGGGCACTGTGCAAATCAGTTTATCATGAGCATAAATAAAGGAGTCATGTCTGTTTTTCAAGCTTTTCCACTGACAACCTGGTTTTCCTGTGCTTAAATATCATAATATCAGACCTCTTCCCCAACGTCATTTCTGAGTCACACAATATAATCTTCCTTTCCAATTACAAATTAGCACTATTGATGCTTTTCTGCAAGAACATCAGAAACGTGGCTGTGGCTCAGCTGCTGGGGTCCAAGCTCAGGAGATGAGCACCCACACGTCCTTGGCCATGTTTAGGGCTAAAACCTCACGTTCAAGTTCCAGAGCAGCATCAGTGTAAAGTAAACAGCACTCAAGCCCACAGCTGTTCTCTGCTGCCTTCCCTACCACGTAGCAACCTCAGACAGTGGGTTTTCTGCTTATGACAGAAATAAATTGGGCCAATCCCAGTGAGAAGGTGGATTATTGTCACACATACATAGGAGGAGCCAGTTTTTTTTAGTGCTGGTCTGCTCCCATGGGCAGTGATAGCAACGCTGTCATACACGAGTGTAGACCTTGTCAAGAAACTCAAAGCAAAATGACATCTTGGATGCTTTGTAGCCTCTGAGACAAGCCTGAGATGAAGTAAAATCCTGGGGCAAGGCATCTTCAAATTTGGCAGCACAGGTCTTAATTTTTTGAGATGCCCGGTCTGACTAGCACGGTAATATTTCCATCCAAAGTCACAGCATTCCTTGGCATTTCCAATGGTAGGGATGCTGCAGCTCCAGCCTGTGCCCCATTTGGAAATTTGGAGGAAATCCTCTTGGGTATTATGCTTAGTCATGAAAAAATAAAATTATGACAAACTTTGCTTGCATAAAAGAGAGAGACAAAATTGTTTCTCTTAAATGTAAATTTCAAATGTTTATTTAAATGAGAAAATTGTTTATTTTTAAAAAATAATAGCTGCTCTTTCTTTAACTGGATAGTAATTTTTAAGACTGCAGTTGGAAAGGTGCATTTTGATGGGGAACCACAGGTTTTGGATTTTCACCACAGGTGAAACTATTGGATACGGCTGGGTTTTGATGTTTTCCAGATCAGTTTTGACACCACAAGTTCAGTACAGAAAAAGATAAACTTGGGTCTAAGAATGTCCACAAGAGAAGGCTGAACCTGCTGCTGCTGATGCCAACAGCAGTGCTCCTTTGAGCTAATTTAAGTCTTCTCAGTGATTTTAGGGGACTTTGACCTGGTCTGTACATCAAGAGGATGCATGTGAAGAAAGGAACACAAATCCATGCCAAACAAGAGACTTCTGCCTGTCTTAGGCACAAGGTTGTTTTTGGGGGTTTAAGGGTTAAATATAATCAATGTCCTTCCACCACCTTTAAGCACATTAAAGCCTTAGATCAGTTTAAGCTCTGTAAGATGGCCTAAGGCCCTTGCTCATCCTAGGTAAAACACTGTCCTAAAACATGCAACAGCAAGGGAGAGGAGGTGGTAGATGGTTTCTGCCATTGCTGCTTTTCTCAGTGGGAGGAGGGAGTTTAAATTTCTGTCAGGTTTTTAACCATTTCTGTAAAGAGGAATGAACAAGAGCTGATATAGATGTGAATCCTCAACCTGCAATTAATTGCCTGAAGACCATCTGGTGCCTGGTTAAGCTCCCATGTGCTTACATTACTTGTGAGATTTACAGATGCCAGCCAACCTCTTTAAGTTGCTTCTCTTCCCTGGTTTTATTCTCATCAGAATAAACCTCAGAAGTTAGAGGACAATAGTTTTGACAACATGGGGCTGCTTGTTTCACTTTGGAAAAATTGCTATATAGGAGAATAATAACCAGGCTAAATACATCACTTAGAGGCTGCTGTGCCATGTGTGCATTGCAATAACTCTTTAAACCCAGGGTCGTAAATCATGGTCATATAAAAGTGTAGTGGGAGGAAAAAAAACCCTATCACTGCCAAAGCAGAAGAGAGAGAAACAACAAGGGGGTGTTGATGGATGTGGGCAATGGGAGAGCTGGCAGGACACAGACAGGGAGCAGGGAATGGATGAGAGATGGGCAGGACAGGGAGAGGAGGGAAAGGAAATGTTCCCAGGGACAAAAGTTAGAAAGGGCAAAACCACACACCCCACTCAGTTCCTGATGTTGAGCTCTGGGGTCCCAAATCTTGGTGTTTCCCTGGTGCCAAGCACCCAGTGTGAAATCACTGGATTTTTCATAACCTTAGAGAGCTGTATGGCCAACACAACCCTGCTCACACATCTCTTCTCTCAGTCCCTGGGCTGTGAAGTTGAAGGTTTGGCTCAGGATCCAACAGGCTGCACCTGCTGAGATCAGTGATATGTAATGAGATAAGTACTGGTAAAAATGAGAACTGGATCTTTCTCTAGTTAATTTGGCAGAATTGGCTTTGCATACTTGAGTTTTGAGGGGAATACTTTGGGACTTTACTTCTCCAAAATTTATACTGAAAGAATTTTGGGTGATGAATTAAAGATTGAAAAGCTGCAAAAAAAATATATATACATAAAAAACAGGGTTCCTAAATACTTCCAATTTGACACTGTAAAATAATTTAAATTGGAAAAGATCTTTAAGATCATCGAGTGACAGCACTCTCAAGGCCACCACTAATGTCCCCAAATGCCACATCTACATGTCTTTTAAATACCTCCAGGGCTGGTGACCCAGCCACTTCCCTGGGCACCCTGTGCCAGTGCTTTACAACCCTTCTAGTAAAGAATTTTTTTTTTCTAATATCCAATCTAAACCTTCCCTGGCACAGGTTGAGGCCGTTTCCTCTTGTCCTGTCCCATGTTACCTGGGGGAAGAGACAAACCCCCACTTGGCTACAACCTCCTGTCAGGGACTTGTAGAGAGTGATAAGATCATCCCTGAGCCTCCTTTCCTCCAGGATAAACACCCCCTCAGCTGCTCCTCATCAGGTTTGTGCTCCAGACCCTTCCCCAGCTCTGGTGCCTTTCTCTGGACACGCTCCAGCCCCTCAAGGTCTTTCTTGTCATGAGGAGCCCAGAACTGACCCCAGGATTTGAGGTGTGGCCATGCCAGTGCCGAGTACAGGGGGACACTCATTGCCTTGGTCCTGCTGACCACGCTATTGCTGATACAGGTCAGGATACCCTTGGCCTTCTTGGCCACCTGGGCCTGCACTGATGGCCAGTACAGGTTTTCTTGGTTTTTGTTTGTTTTTTTCCCAAGGATTTCTCCCTCGCTCTGAACAGTTCAGCACAGGAAATTCATCTGCACAGCAAAGGAGCTGCCTAAAAAATTCTCCTTCCTATTCCTGCTGCCCCAGGCAGGGCATTCAGGATGGATCTGCCCTGGGAGACAGGAACACGCCAGCGGGAGCTGTCCCTCAGGCACACCGAGTGCAGTGAAACGCCGAGTGCTCGGGAAGATCAGATCCCCAGTGCTGTGAATCGAGCACCCAAAATTAGCAAGAACGTTTGATCATTCCGGCCTTAATCTCTCTGTGGCTCGGTTCCCCAGCTGGAGATAGCGCAGGAGCGCTGTGCAGATAAACGCATTAATATTGATCAGGCACCGAGGCTTCGCACAGGCGCTCGCGAGGAAATTAACGTTGAACGCGGCGTGCGGTTTGAGCAGCGTGTGTTAATGTGGCCTGGAGCAATTCGCCAGATTAAAATAACCCCAAATGATAGGTGATCAGATAATTAAAGGATGCCTCACATCTGATGTGCAGAAAGGCCCACACTGTGGCTGTGCAGGCTGTTAATTCTGGTGTTTCCTGGCTCCCGGGAGTTTGACTTTACAACCTGACTGTCTTCTACAAGTGGGGTTAATAGCCCATGCCCTCAGGAATGGAGGATTATCTGATCACTCCTCTCTCTGCACCATCTCTGTGCCTGTGCCTGGTGGTCTTCTCCACCCCCAACAAATTTTGGCTTTCCTACCTATTTCCATCACAGACCAGCCCAAAAAGAGGAGTCTATTGAAAATGAGAAGTCAAAGTAGAGAGAAGAGATCCAGTTAATCCTCCCTGCAAAGGCATGTTACCTTGTCTGGACATCAGGGAGCCTGGAGAGGCTGCAAGTGCAGAAGAGGACTCAAGAGTGTAGGATGTGGGGCTCAGCTGGTTTAGCTGCCCTCTGCACTGTTCTTCTGTCCAATGGATTATCCATCAGGGAACTCGGCTTGTGAACCTCAAAAGAGTACTTAGAGGCCAGATACTAGTGCCTGTGAAGTGCTCAGTAGTCACAGCTGTGCTGATTGGAGCCATGGAAGAGCCTCTCTTCCCTCTCCAGCCTGTCCCATGATTGCACTGGGTCCACATGCACCCTGAGGATGCACCACAGCTCTTTAGCTTTGTGTGATTTCACTGTTAAGGCTGAAAATGCAGTATGAGCCCTCATCTTCCTGAGCTTGATGTGTTTACCTGAACCATGTGAATGTTGCATCAACACAACTCACTTCCAGGGGTCACAGGCCAGACTCATCCCCTCCAAAGGAGGTAACTTATTCTGGACGTCACCTCCGCATGCACCAAAGAGAAATGTCAATAGCTTCCAGCACCCTCTACCACATCAATGGAGTCAAATAATAAAAGTGGAGGAAAAAAATTAAATGACAGAGGCAGGGGAAGAAGATACGGAAAACCACTCACTTGCCTGCAAAGTAATCACTTTTTTCATTTAAGCAGAACACTCAGCTATCTTTTATATTGTTATTTGTAAGGTCCTCTTAGAAGCTGGAAATTAAATTTTTTTTATCTCCTCATTTTCTCTTTTTCCCATTTGGTGAACATGGCTATTTTTCTGGGTTTTCACAGGAGTGAAATGAACTTGGCTCATTTTGTTCTTTCCTTCCACAGACATTAATGTTGCTGAATAACGACGGGAGAAGGAGCTTTGCTAATTAACTTTAGTCACACATTAAGTCCAGGCTGACACTCACATGCAAGGAGCAGCACAGTGCCAGCAGCCAGTGATGGGCACATGGAACAAGAGCCAAAACAGAGTCCTGTTGTCCAAATCAACCCAGAAGAGGTGGTTTAGCTTTTATTAATGGGCAGATTCCCCATCCCAATATGTTATTTAGGGCTACAACAGGGTTACGTTGCAGGGACGACAATGGAAATGTGACAGAAATGTTCGTGGATATATCCTGTCCTCTTCAGCCTGGATGGACCTTAGCAGGCCATGGGAAGCTGGAGATCCTCAAATCCAGGCTGGGAGCAATTAAAAGCTCATTAAGAGGTTGGGGGGGGGGAAAGCTAATGAGTAAAAAAAAAAAGCGAATGGGTAAAAAAAAAAGCTGATGGGACCTATGTGAGAAAGGGGACCCACTGGCTTGGAAGGGAAAAGTAGAGTTTCACATAAGCAGGAGCTTATTCAAATCTGAATTTCTGTTCTTTACATAAAACATGGTTTTGCAATGGGTTTAGGCCATGTCATAGTGCTCCCTGGCAGACAGACCCCAAATTCAGTGGGTGCTTCAGAAAAAGCATGGGAGCTTCTTTTCTCCAGAGCAGGGACATCAGGACTGCCCCAGGCTGTGCCTGGAGCTCAGCTCTTCCTCCATGGAGGATAAATATCTGAGCTCAGACCTGCATTGACAGAGGACAAGTAACACAGGGGGTAATCCTGTTCACAGGACCAGGTATTACTCATGGAGTAGCTGTAAGCCTGGGATGAACTTTTGGATCCAGGTTTAATCACTGTCTTGCTCTGCACAGAGCAAACAACCCCATCAGCAAACAAGTGATGGAGCTCAGCTGAAGCTGCTCAAGGGCTAAATCCGTGCCCTCTGCTTTTTGTAAGCCATACTCCATTTACACAACAAAATTACCAGATGAGCTGCCAAGCAAGAAGAGATCCAGTTTTGCAATTGTAGCCAAAAGCCTCATTCACTGCCAGATCTGAAAAGAGAAGTTGCCTGTGTTTAGCAAAATCAAACAATTTTTGGAAAGTTTTACTGGACTTCCTGACTTTCAGGATGCCATGGCCAGGGTCAGCTGGTGAGATTCTTCCAACTGTGCAAATTCATTTCTGCTGGGATGTGAGCAGCCTGTGAAAAGATCTCCAGAGGGTGAGTTAGGCAGAGTTTGATGGTGAGGGAAAGGTTTTCGTAGAAAGGTGAACCTCATTTTCCAGAGCTCTATAATTCAGCTGGAAAAATACGCTTTCACCTAATTGTTGTAACAGCTACAGCCCCACAAAGGTTGTTACAAGGTGTTTAATCAAACCTGTGTCTCCAAGCCTTGTGCCACAATGCAGGTGTCTTTCTCTGATGGAACTGGAGTTCACTTTGTGCTCTTTGAAAACTCATTTAATTGAATGGCATATTTTAGGCACTCTCCCTTAATTAAATTTGCATGGGCATAAAAAGTGAGGAAAGCCAGAGTCCTTTTCCAGAGGAAAGGACTTTTCAGAGTCCTTTATCCAACTTTACTCCTTTCATTTATTAATATCCACTTTTCCCCCCCATCATCAAGCTGCCAAACTGTCCCTCAAGTCAACTATGGGCTGAACAAAGCCTTCACAGGCTCTTGTTTGCCTGCCTTCCCTCATTTCCCACACATGCAGGGGGCTATGAGCAGTAGCTGCTGTGAACACTCTGCTCTACGGGCACATCAAACCCCAGCAGCTGTCACAAAGAGGCTCCTCACCTCAATTTTGTGGTAATTTCTGCTGGAATATGATGGTCTCTGTCCTATTTGCCATCAAGGCTCTTGTCTTGATTTATCCTTACTGCATGCTCTTTGATAAACATCATCATCATCCTCATTACAGAGGGGGAAACGGAGGTGCAGAGAAGCTGGTGGCCTCATCATCCCAGTCACTGGCATGTTTTGATCTGATTTAGTTTCATTGAGGCTCATTGGCCTTAACACAACCCTTCATGGACACCTGAACTTCAGTCTCTGTGTCATTCTGTCCATGTCTCCAACTAAACCAAAAGCTGGAGTGAATGTTACAACTCTTCGCCAGCTGTTCTTCCATCTCACTCTATTTGACATTAATTAAACAGTGGTGCCCTATGTAAATCTGTATTCCCACCACCTGTCTGTGCTCATGAGGACACCACCTGACTGCATCCTCATACATTTCTCCCCCCTTGTCTTCCTTCCTCTCTCAAATCCTAAATGGAGTCGTGGTTTTTGTCTTTTGTCCACACGCTGCATCTCCCAGCTGATCACCATCCCACCAGACAGGAATCTGGCCTCTCTCAGTTCCCATGGGCTGCATTTTGAGTGAGGCTGAGCTGTGTTTTACCTTGTCTGTGTGTTTCCAGTGCCTGTGTAGTCAGATAAGATCTAATTTGGGCTCTGCAGGCAGCAGAACACCAGTTAGTGTGAGGTTTGACATTGTACACCACTGTCTTCCTCACTGAGCTTTTGCATGTAAACTCAATCCCCTTAACCAAAAGCTTTCTATCCTGTGTGGCCTTTGTTTTGTCCCCGTTTAACCACACTTTAGAGCTTGCCTGCTGGAGAGCAAGTTCTGTCCTGGTTCCATCTTCATGGTAAGACTTCAAATACCTGAGCAAAACTTTCCCTTACCAAATGGACCTTGGTGGACATTCTGTAGGAAAACTGAAACATGAAACTCACTTGTCCAACTTCCTAAAGTATCAGGGCCCGTTAGCTTCAGTGTCATTTGCAGACATGGTTTGACTTGAATCATTCCCATCCTCAGAAGCCAATGAGCAGGTTGAGTTTTGGATGTCAACAATCCAGTCGTCAGCTACTTCTATGTTTAAAAAAAAATCATAGAGAAAAGCGATAGCGCCCGCCAGTTGATCTCCCATGTAAGCTGTCATGCTCAAAGCCAGTTCACTTCAAGACTAATGATGGCCCAGACCCTTGGAAACATTATCCTGCTTCATCCAGCTGGATTGTGTGCACCACGGGGATGTCATACAACTGGTTTTCACAGATCAAGCAGCCTTAACTAAGAATGCTGGGCCAGGGTCAAATGATAAGGAGCTGACAGGAGGGTCTGTATTCTGACAGAGATGCCTGAACCCAGATAATCACAGATCTATGGGCAGATGACTTCACCAGTGTGAGGACAGCCTTGGAATTAGGGTGAGCTCTTCCTACCCTAGTACACCTGCTTCCAGCTTTCTGCTAACTTGGGAAAACAAACACCACCAAGCATTGCATGGAGTGTCTGGAAAGATTCAGATTTCAGTCTTCTTGGAGATTGTGCATGCACTGCTCATGTTCAGCCTTAGTTTTGGGTGTATCTGATGTGCAGAATGAAACCATTGTTCCCTGACAGAGTGGAACAACTGGGAAATCATGCTGTGGATGAAGGCCTGGAAAAAACAAAATGCATCTAAGCTAGACCCTGTGCTAGACCTGCTGCTGCCTCTTCCTTAAAAACCTTGACTATCAGAGTCTGTTTGACCCAGTTTATTTGACTCTTAATTTATGCACCAAATGGAAAAAATAAGTTTAGAGCAGGTGGGGTTATTTTTCAACAAGAGCTCCTTTAGTTAATGAAAAGCTCCAGAAATGTCTGCCATTCTCCTGGAGAGGGATGCGGCCTGATGATGCCACACGTCTTATTATAGCACTGTGACATGGCTCTTCTTGTACCCTGGGTTACTCTGTGTTTGTCAGGGGCTGAGCACGCAGGGTGGATGTTCAGACAAACAGTTCCAGGAACCTGCTGCACCAGCAAGCCTGGAATAGCCACATCTGTGATGCTTTTGAACCAACACAGGCTCATTTATTTTTCCTGTTATCTCCCAGCACAACAGCCCCATCTGCCCTGCCATTGCTTCCCATCCTCCAGTTCTATGCCATGTCTTCTTCCAGGAAGACCCTCTGCACTAACACACACAGTGCCTTGCTCTCCTTAAAAATCACCTCCCAGACAGAAAAAAAAAAGGTTCCTTTTTGCCAGAGAATGATTGCCTTCAGAGTATACACTATGTGAGGGGAAAAAAGGGCTGGTTTTACTTATTTCCTATCTTTTCCTTACTCGTCTTAATATTCCTCCCTCATCTGCCTCTACGCTGTCATAAGAAAAACAAGTTCTCCTTGCCTTCTCCCTTAAGAGAAGTCTGGATGAATTTGGAAAAACCAAGCTGACAGCCATGTGGGCATGCATGCATATGAGCAGTGGAAATTATTTTCCTGTTAGGGAACAATTTTTATTAAAAAAACCCAAGGAGTGGCTGTGGTTTGGGGGCAGTGGATGCATGGGCTGCTGGTGCAGGGGTAAATCTTGTGGGTGTCAGTTTGGGACTGCTTCTCCTTATGGTATATATGGTAGAGACTGTGGCTGAGGCAGTTTAACACCAGGCAACTTCACATCCTGATTTTATCTAGCTGTGCCTGATGGTTCCTGACTTCAGCACTCCAAGTGCCAAGCAGTGACCAACAGGTCTGAAGGTGGCACGTCACCTTCATCAACCCCTCTTCAATGTCAGTTTGAAGCCAATGCAGCAAGATTGTGGTAAAATTCCAGTTGAGAATTCAAAATACAGCTACTCCCAGTTTGGTGTGGTGGAAACTGTAGAAGTGCAAGGATCTAAATAAAGAGAAATGATAGAGATATTCGTAATTGGCACTGTCTTTTACATACTGTACAGGAACAAGGGACATTTTGGGGAAGTTAATTAAAATTTAGTAAGAAAGCAATTCTTAGGACAGAATTCAGCATTTCTCCCATCCTTGGCTGCTCAGTCCTGGTGAAGTGTGCCTGTGGGCACCCAAAGGGCTTTCACACCTTCCCAGTCCTGCTATTCAGCATGGCAGAAAGGACTCTGTTTCTTGCTCTTAATCTTTAAGATAAACACTTTTCTAGCCATTTTCCCCCTTTTCTAGCAATATTCACCATTGTGAATATTTTAGCACTTATTCACCATTGTGAGTTTCTCTAGTTGGCCTATTTTCAGCCTTGGTAAAGTGAATTTACAATCCAAGGAAGCTTCTTTTCTGCTTAATGGCTTGGCAGTGTGGCCTTGCTAGGCATGCTCTGCCACCCTGCTACTTATTGATGCTAAACCAATATTAACCACAGCAAAAGGCTCTCACACAGCCTGTTTGTGCCTTGATGTGCCCTGTGCTGAACTGAGAAATCAAGGACTTGCTTTGCTTCACCCTGTCCTCCCTGTGGGAGTGACGCTCCCAAAAACATTCCTTATTCAGCAGTTTCCTCAAAATTCTGCCTCCAGGCCTCCTTTGCTGCAAAAGCTACAACAAATAGCATCCTAATTTTGCAGCTGAGATGAAGAAGGCCTCTCCAACCAGGATCGCTTTATATGAACTGGCTGCATGCTCCTCTTGTCCCCTGGAAATCCCTTGGGGTAAAAACATCACCTTTTTGATCATCACATAATAGAAGGAGGAAAGTCAGTGACCAAGGGCTTTTTTTGCACACAGCAGGTGGCATTGCACAAGAAAAAACAAAAAAGGATTATTTTTTCTTTTCCAAACTTTGCATAGGTAAATTGGCCAACAGCTGTGGTCCCAGCATCCCCCTGACCATGCCCTGGCACCAAACAAGATCAGCCAGGCACCAGCATTGGAGGGGATGATGCCAGAGCCAGCCAGGTGCTCGGGCAGAGCTCTGTCATGGGGCTGGGGAATGATGCATCCTAAGCAGATTGTTTCAGTGCAGCACAGGGTTGGCTTTGAGTGCTTGGTAGATCAGCATGAGGGCCTAAGGTTTTTTTTTTTTTAATGCAAACGCCCTGATTTGCATGGAGAGCTGCCCCAGGTGGCACCAAGATAAATATGAGCTGCTTCCCAAAACCATTTCCTGCACCCTCCCTGCTCCCCACTGGCTTTCAGCTGGTGTTAAAAGAGCCACAGGGCTACTCTTTGAATCACTTCTGCCTGTAAGGCTGTGGCCAGCATCTCAGAGGGTTTCACTTTGGAGCTGTGCTGATTTCTATCAGCAGAGAACATGGTTCTTTAGGGGTTTTTTGAATGAGAGAAGATATGTGCTAAGAAGCACATTTGTTTCCACTTTTGTATCTGAAAGGCAACTATTCTTGTTTGGGGAGAAAGTCTAAAGCCCTGTTGGCAGCTCTTTCCTAATGCAGAAAGTAACAATTTTTTTTTTTCTAACCATAAGAAAATGTTGTTTTTTTCCTCTTTCTCCGCAGAGCAGAAAATGTGAATTAATGACTCGTTTCCTACACTCTTGACCGAGAAGTCCAAATGCTTTTTTTTGTTTTTTTTTGTTTTTTTGGTTTTTTTTTTGCCTTTATCCTGAGTACCCAGCTCTCACAGCAGGGGCAATTAAATGACATCCCCCCTAATCTGCTCTCCAAGGGAGGCAGGGCTGCAAGTGTTGCCCATGCACTCATTAATTTGCACTACAGGAAAAGTCCTGCTGCTGCTGCCATATATAATTCCAGAACTCTGGAATTATTGTGCCTACAGCCCCAGGAAACTGTGCTGGGGTTTGGCTCAACAAGGATCAGTATTTCTTTATAGACCCCATCAACTTTTCCCAATGTTTTAGAACATATCTAAGGAATGGTGATGCTTTAGTACCTCAAGGGCTGTACCTGATGCAGACTGCAATGGGAATGATGCAGAATAGCTGTTCTATTAGAAATGACACAACCAAGAGCATTTATTAAAAAATCATTGGATTTTGGATATCTAAAACCTGTGGCTGCTTTAATGATTTAGTCCTTCTTCAGAGAGAAAAGCAGTACAGCTGGTGCAATGGTGCAACATCATTATATTTATATTAGTTTATGTCAGAAAGACAGAAAAAAACAATCTGAAAGCTTTTCATACTTCCCTAAAACCTGAGACCGATTTTGAGAACTAAACCTGAAATCTCCATTTTCACAGCTTGTTCATGGGGCCTTTCTGCTGTGAGAGCTGTGCTGAGATTTCTCCCCAGGGTGGGGATGTGCTGCCAGCCCTACAGGATCCAGCCCTACACTTTGCTAGTGCAGAGCTGTGCAAAATGAAGGAGTCTTTTAGATTCAGAAAGGCTTCTGTGCTGCAGCCCAGCACAAGCCTTGTGAGCAGGTCTGTGGGTGTCCTTCTTCACCATTCTGCTTTAATGGTTTTTTCACAAGAAATATTGGCTTCTGTGCTCCCTTGGATGAATTGGCAGGCCCTAATGAGCTGTGAATGCAATTTAGTAAAGCTCAGTTCCTAGGGCAGAAATGGTTCTGTGGAAGGCAATGAGGGAAGTGTGGGAAAAGGGAAGGAAGGCACAGAGGTGCATGACCTCAGAGCATGAAAAAGCCAAAGATGAAATTGTAAGAACTTGCAAAGGTTTCAGACTTAGAAACAGCCAGAAGAGAATATCTGCTTCTCCCAGCTGGCTTTTGGGAATTTAGGTTCCCAAAACCTAATTTAGGTTCCTAAACCTAACCTGTTATGTTATTGGCTAATATTAAACTGCTAAGTTATTGGTTCCCAAACAGGCTCCAGGAGCTGTGACAGGAATGGTGGAGGTGAAAAGCTGGTCTGACACACCTGAGACCTTTACAAACAGGTTTGATGCTGCAGGAGAAGCCACAGAGAAGTAGCAGTGCCAAGGGTGAGGCTTTACTCCAGAATGGTGTGGCTGGCCTTACTCTGAGGTGAGCAGCTACACTGCAACACCCCAAACTGCAACACCTGACTCTGTGGGAGTGAAAAACCTCTGTGAGATGTCCAAGATGCTGGGGCAAGCATCACAGTATGGAGCAAGCTCAGACCCAGACAGTGACATCTCCCAAAACCCTGTACCTGTGGCCAGCCCCTGGCCAGTCTAAGCCAGAAGCTCTGACACCGCTGTTGAGGGCTGCAAAAAGAGGTCCAAAACACATTCCCTCAGCAAATTTGCTTTGGCAGCCTCTTCCAGCACAGTACCAACCTCTGGGATATAGCCATTGCTTAGCTGGCCTTCATTACTGTAACCTGGGCATGGGAATTTCTGGGCATGGGAATTTCTGGGCATGGAGATTTCTGGCTCCCTCTGTTTCCTCTCTCATCCCTCTCCAGAGCAGAAGTTGGCTCCACACACACCTAATTTGCCTGATCAAGAACAGAGGACCAAATCAATCACTTAAACTGAAAATATGCTTCACTTTTTTGCTTTTCCTGCCTTTTTTTTTCTTTTTTTTTTCTTTTTCTTTTTTTTTTTTTTTAATATATATACCACTGCACCAGGAATCACCTCTGTAGCATGTTCAGGTCAGTTCCCAGAGTCTTTGGACTGGATGATGCTATCTTGTGGACAGCACCTCCAACTGTGGAAATAAATTGGATTATTGCAGCATTCATTTACATCACGTAGCACGGTACCGTGTAAATCTGCTCCCTTCTCCTCATTCCCCCTTGGGAATGAATCTTGGAGAAGGTGTGAGGTTTCTTCAGGGGGGTTTGGTTCTCCAGGGTGGGTGGACTGTGTTCTCTCTGTGTTTCCCGGGATTCCTCTATTTAAGAAACAAGTTCTTGCATAACTGTGCACGAAGCCATGGACACATTCATAAACCATCTCCTCCCACACACCCCAGGCACAGCTAAAACACGCAAGCTGGAACAAAGAGCCACCTCACACTACCCTAGAGGTACATAACTGCGAGAATATAGGCAATAAAGCATATTTTATGCTTGCTTTTTAATTTTTTGATGTCAGAGTACCAAACCTGGAATAATTAGGTTTATATCCAACTTGCGAGAAATGTCGCTGTTGGAAACGCTCAGCTCAGTAATTAGAAATTCATCACTGCAAAATGCACGGTGTCATTGTCTACGACAGGACCCAGCTCAATAAAAGTCCTCAGCAGGTCAAACTACACACAAACATTGCTTGGATTGAGTTAACCATCTCTCTAGTTGTACTCGTCATGTTTACCTTTATATTCCATTCTATTCTCTGTCCCTTATTTTTATTTCTCCTCTAGAATCCCTCTTAATCCTAATAAACATCATCTGAATTTCAAACCACGGGAATTTACTGATATGCGGCATTTGACAAAATTCAGCCTGTAGTTACTGGAGTACTAAATAATTGTCTTCATTTTCCCCAAATTCATTATATTTATTTTTCCCAAAAGATGGTCTTACGGTACCAAAAAAAAAAAAAAAAAAATACAACTGAATGCTATTGTAAGAAAAATAATCAAATAGGAAGAAAAAAGTATAGGCTAGGATCTAAATGTCATAAATTGCACTTTAATTAGTGTGGAAACCCAACATTCTGAAGATAGCAGGTATGATATTATCTCCTTATCTCTTCTTAATAGTATTTTGGGCTTCTTACTTAAAGATGTCTTTCACTTTATTGATGGCAAAATTATCCAAACTGGGAGAATTGCCTTTAATTAGGAGAAGCAAGTGCTGGATCTATGAATGGAAGCATTTGTAGGAAGCATGCAGCCAGAATTATCCTATTTAACAAGCTGTTGGAGGCTCATGGAAAACGCTGTGAAATGTTATGGGCTGAGCACCAGCTCTGTGCACACAGGACTGGGGGCAGAATGATGGGTGCAACTCCATTGGGAGACAGGGATGGGAGAAAGGTGTGTCCAGATGTTGAGATACAAAACACACCCCACATTTTAACCTCAAGGGCCACAAGTGGCCCATTTCTATCAATTTTGACAGCTAAAAATCAAATACATCAAACAGCTGTACATTTTGTGAAAACCTTTTGTTGGGTAGAGGAAAAGGAGAGTGTGGAATCAGTGTCTCTGTTCTGCTTTTCCTTCCAGCTGACCTGAGAGCCCAGGAGCTGGAGAGCCCAGGCACAGCTCCAATTTATCCACAGGAGGTTGTGCCTTGCCCATGGCTGAGGGACACAGAGAAGTCTGAGGATGAGCTTAATGCAAGGGACTCTGTAGCTACAGAGGATGTTTGGAAACCAGAATTTGTTTTCCTACTATTTGCAGAACAATTTACTGGGCTTCTTTGGTTTAGCCTCTGTTTTGGCTCCTTCTGGTCCCTTTTCTACAGGGGATACTCAGTCCTGCAGTTCTTGCCCATGAAGATCCTCTCCCTGCACAGTTGGGGTTCTCTGGGCGCAAGGCGTGTGCTGCAAGTCCTGACTCCCATAAAGGGATACCACAGCACATAAAAGCAAGCTACAAAGGAATATCCCATTAGGGAAAACCTCATTTTTCCCTGTTTTTAGCTGTGGTTTTCAGCCCATCACCACAGAGTCCCTGGAGGTCATGGATGCATCCAATCTTAGGTGCCTGTAAGGTGTGACCAAGGCAAGCAGCACCAATTTCTGATCTGAGCTATTGCACTTCTGCTGGAAAAGCTTCTGTGACTGAGAAAGGCTGAAAGCCGCTATTTTCCCATGTTTTACAGCAACCTCTTCCAGCCTGAATCTCTGTGTAACACACTCATCCTGCCACTGAGCCTCCTCCCTTTCTCCACGCTCCTTCCAGCCTCGAGAAGGGTGGTGAGGAGGTTCCTGCTGCTGAGGGAGACCCCTGCAGTGGGCACAGAGCACAAGGGAGAATCTCCTGCCCAGGGAGGACCTTCTGCAGTCAGAAGTCCTTGCTGAAGATGCCTCAGCAACAGCAGCCCATGATGCTGTTCCCAGGCTCCAGAGGTTAATGCCATTCCAAACAGAAACCTGCTTCTCCAGCCATAAATGTCAGACATCAGACTGATGCTTACACGTGGCAGTTGCAGGTGTCTGGAACAACTCAGGTTAATTAATTTCAGGGTTGAGTTCTGTTTTTTCCCTATATTAAATTTAAAGAAGGCTTTGCAACCATGAAGTTAATACAGCCCTGATCTCCTGACACATGAAAGCTGTAGGCTGAATAACTTATTAGCACCCTCAATAATGAAAAACACTTCAATATTTAGGACTAATGCAGACTTCCTACTGAAAAAAAAAAAATATGTGAACAGCATTTGCAGCCATGTGCTCAAGGTAATAATTAAGGAGAATTATCTTTGCTATATGTATTAAAACAACATAATTAAAGATTATGTGTCCATATTAAAGAGAAGCAGATAATATTTTGCTTAGGAAATTAACAGCGACTGCACTAACTGTTTCCATACCTGGAAGAATCTAAGGCTGAATAAGAAAAACGGGAACCAGATGCCCAAATATTACATACTAGTTTCTGTTCTCCACCTTGAGACCCCAGTGTGAAGCAAACTCCATCCTTGGGCAGTGCTCCAATTTCCTCCTCGAATGCACATGGTAGAGGCTGTGTGCAGTGAGGGTCTCAGATGTTCATGGATTTATGAAAAAATTCTATTTTAGGAAAAAGTCAATGAAAAACCCTTTTTCCTAAAATACCAGGAGAAATGCTGAGCATGATCTGAGGAGCCAGATATAAAAAACTGGTTCTGTTACTGATTGCCAAGGTATTTAAGATGTCGAATATTTTATTTAGAAATCCATGATGCTTCTCTAATGGCGTAGCCGGTAAATAAATCACAGGCAGTGGAAGGAGCCATCATCAATCACTGCTTAGAGCTATACAGGCCTAACTGGTGAAAAAGCAGCAATTATCACTCATTAGCACTTATTTCCAAGTCTTCTCCATGAGAAACGGACAGCCAAAGCAAATTAAAAGTGTCCTGTGTCGAAGTTCTTTGACAGTTTAATGTTTCTGAATCAAACTCATTTGCAGTTTACCTGCAAGGTAGCAGAATGTAGGCAGGGCTTGTGCAGACTTGTGTTTGGGGGTTTATTTCTATAGTGACTCATAAAAGAAATTTGTGCTGAAGGTTTTCCTGCCCTCAGGGCATTTGCAATATACATTTCTCATAGATTCATTACCCACTGCTACAGAAACCACTACTGCAGCTTTTCCTTCAGGAAGGGGCTTTCAGAGCATCTCTCTCCATCGAGCTGCCCATTTTCACAATATTTTAAAAGTTTAAGAAACCTCTTGATTGAATTAGGTTAAAAATGGAGATCCATTATGTATGATTCCTTCATACTTTTTGTTGTTGTTGTTGTTCCTTTCTGGGGGTATTCACACTCCAAAGAACACCAAATCCCAAAGGGCAAACACTTTGAGACAGAGGCCTTTCAGCACGACACTTCCTTCCCTCTGTGTGCATGATCCCATTCTGCAACTCCTTTTCAAAAGATCTGCTACCCCTTTCCCAGGTGTATGCAAGTACAAAGGATACCAGATGAGTTTTCTTCCCCTCGCTGTGAGATGAGAGAGAAAAACCTGTCTCCAGGCGATCAGAATCTGTCACCAAGCCCACCGGGTCTTTTTGCAGCTCAGTGATGCCAATCAAATGGTTTCTATGAGAGACAAACTGCTATTCCTGGACTCTGGCTGACTTCTTGCTGTGGATCATTGCCTCCTGAAAAAAGGAGAAAACCCAAATCCAAACCCAGGGCTGGAGCTGAATTTCCTTTCCTCTTCAGCCCTGGGCACTGAGAAGGGCTGAACCTTCACATCCCCAAGAGATAGGAAAGCAGCGAGGGCTTCCACCTGGAATCAGTGAAATCAAGCATGGATCCCACTTTGAAAGGGCATGTGGCATCCTCAGGTGAGATCTGAAGTTTGGGGAGGGGTGTCTCACTGAGACAGAGCAGAAATTTTCACACCACATGGAAAGTGAGGGAATAGGATGAGGAAGGGTCTCAAGTAAGACTGAGCATAATCAGCATTATTCCTGCAATTTCCCTAGATTCTTTTTGTAGCTTGCCTTAGGGTTGGGATTATTTTCTCCTCGGAAGGCTCTCCCTGCCACGGCTGGGATTTTCTCCTCTGAGGGCTTTCCCTGCTCATCTTTGCTATGTATTGGCTGATTTCTTTTAGAAACAACACAGAGCTAAGCCCCTTTTCCCACGTTGAAGAAGCCTGATTTTGCCTTTTCTAATCAATCACATTTTCTTGTGATAACAATGAACTATCCCATGAGCAGAAAATTCAGAGAGAAAGGAGTCCTTCCTGACCCAGGGCCCAGGGTACAAGTGGCAGGTGCGTGCTGAAAGAGCAGCAGGCAATAATTAGCCAAAACACCCATTCAAGTGCCTGAACAGTCCTGGATGAGAAGAAACATGAATTTGTGGAACAGCGGGAACTGGAGGCAGCTCTTAGAACATTCCTGATCCCAAAACCAGGACACAAGGGACATCTTGCTGTCACAGAAGCAGCAAGCAATAACTTGGAAAACACAGCCAGAGAAAGCAGGTTTGCCCCTTTCTACCCTGCATAGGCACAGGCCAAGTTGTTCCTTCTGGGATTAGAGTCTGACATCCAATGCAGTTAGAAAAACATGTTTCATGATTACAGTAGTTTTTTCTAAGCAATTTGAGTTCAAAGTTGTCCACCATTTCTAGGGTGCTCCTCGGAGAAATGTCTGACACTGCAGCATCTCTCCTGTGAGGAAAGGCAGAGAGAGCTGGGAGGGATCCATGTACAGAAGAGAAGGCTCAGGGGGATCTTCTGAATCTACACAACTATGGAAAGTGAAATTTGAGTCAGCAATGTGTTCTGGCAGGCAGGAGGAGCAGCCATGTCCTGGGATACATCAGGCACAGCATCACCAGTCAGGTAAGGGAAGGAATTGTCCTGCTCTGCTCTGAACTGGGACAGCCTCACTTCAAGTCCTGGGGGCAGTTTTGGGCACCACAATGTAAGAAGGACATCAAACTATTCTAGTGTGTCCAGAGGAGGGTGACCAAGATGGTGAAAGGTCTCAAGGGCAAGACCTATGAGGAGCAGCTGAGGTCACTTGGTTTGTTCAGCTTGGAGGGGACTGAGGAGAGACCTCACAGTCTGCACCTCTCTCAAGGGGGGAGGTGGCGGTGCTGGTGTCCCCTCTCTGGTGACCAGCAGCAGGACATGAGGCAATGGAAAGAAGCTGCACTGGGGATGCTGTCCAGTCTGAACTCTGGGAAAAGGTTTTTCAATGAGCAGGTTGTTGGGCACTGGAAGAGGCTCCCAGGGAAAGTGGTCACAGCACCAAGCCTGACAGCATTCAAGGAGGGTCTGCATGATGCTCTCAGTCGCACAGTTTAGCTTTAGGTAGTCCTATGAGGAACAGGGAGCCAGACTCAATGATCCTTGTGAATCCCTTCTAACTTGAATTATTCTGTGATTCTTTATTCATTCTTGGCTGCACTCCAATGACCGATGTATTTCTTGCAACATTGTGCCTAAAGCGACACATCTGACTACACCATCCTTTCATCTAACAAAAGAATCTCTCATTTTTTCCATCCCTCTCTCCTGCTAGCCCTGAATGACACCTGCCTTTATCCTCCCCCAACAGCTTATTATCACCTTGTATTTAATGGTCTCTACTGTAACTTATCCACTCCCACTGCACTGCTGCTCTGCCAGCTCTCACCCATTTATTCTCGAATGTCTGATTTCTCCTGCTAACTACAGCTCTTTGCACTCGCCTTTATCAAATTTCTTCTCGTTATTTCAGGCCATTTTTCCTGTGTATTATGGCCACTTCAAATTCTGATACAAACCTCCAAAGTGCCTGAGTGTATTCTCAAGTCACTGCCAACCACAGATTTTTATACAGGCTATTTATTTCACTGCTCCAGCCATTAACAAAGATATGGAAAAATACAGACCCTGAAATAAAATGTATAGTGGTCTCACAATGCCCTCTCTGGCTTTATACCAATAGCTATCCCAAGTGCAATTTTTCTGCTAAATTGTGTTAATTTGCTTCATTTCTTCTTTTCCTTGAAAAGGGGAAAAAGAGTATAGTGAGGCAAAGAAAACATTAACAGCATCAGTTTTCTCTGAATCATCTGTCATTTTTTTCTCCATCCACTCATTTTTTCACACTTAATCATGTGCCTTTCCTTCAGATTTCCACAGTTTTCATTTTGATTGATCCTTACAAGCCCTTGCTGTGCCATTTTCCCTTCACATTAGGACACTGCTGATGGGCCATTAAAAAAGCACCTCTCTTCAGTTATCTCACCCACCTCTCCCAAATGGATCCAGGCATCGACACCCACACTCACCAAAACTGCCTTTTGAGGTCTTTATTCTGCTCCTCTCATCTCCCTGCTGTCTCCAGAGCACCAAATGCCAACTCCATGGTCACTTCCACCTGAATTACTTCTGACTTCTAAAGTTTTAAGCTTCAAATAAGCCTGACTGCAACCCAGAACAGTTAACTCCAGAATAACAACACCCTGTACCTTCTGAAATACAAACAGTCCTCTGGAAAAAGTCCTATTAACTCTCTGTCTTTTCAAGTCTTCCCATGTTAGGCACTTTCCCAACAGATTCTCAAGTACTGTTTGGAAATACTGGTGGACGAAAAATTGAGCACAAGCCAGCCATATGCAGTTCCAGGCCAGAAAGCCAAACATGTCCTGGGCTGCATCCCCAGCACCGTGGGCAGCAGATCAAAGCAGGGGTTTATGTCCCTCTGCTCTGCTCTGGTGAGGTCCCACCTGCAGTGCTGTATCCAGCTCTGGGGTTCCCAATACAGGAAAGATACAGACCTGTCGGAGCAAATCCAGAGGAAGGCCACAAAAATGATCCCATGGCTGGAACACCTGTCCTTTGAGGAAAGGCTGAGGGAGGTGGGGAAAGCTGGGAAAAGCTCAGGGTAGACCATCTTGCAGCCTTTCAGTACTTAAAAAGGGGCTTACAGTAAACATAGTAAACCAGGGGCTGTAGTGACAGGACAAAGGGCACCAGCTTTAAACTGAAAGAGGTTCAGTTTAGATGGACGTTAAGGAAGAAATTTTTCACTATGAAGTTGGTGAGACACACAGGAACAGGGTGCCCAGAGAAGTTGTGGTTGCCCCATTCCTGGAAGTGTTTGAGGACTAGAGGACATTTAACAATCCTTTCCAACCCAAATCATTCTGTGATTCCCAAGCTTTGGAAATACACTCCTGGTGCTCAGCATAGTGCCCCCAGCCTTTCCTGAGCGACAGACAGGTCTGTGATCCAGTGCTGCCGTTTATCTCCAAAGTCACTGAAATGCACATCAATCATTTCTGACACATCCTGACGCTGAGCTCCTCCTGTGTATTCCTCACACTGGTGTACAGACGTTTTAGCTTCACATGCTCATTCTCTCTCCTGGATATTACAGTCCCAGCTCCTATGAATAATTCATTTACATCAATGAAGTGCTACAATCTGTCAGGACACAGTTTCATAGCAGAAGCCAAGACAGAACCCAGAATTTCAAGTCCCTCCACCAGCTGGATTTGAGCCCTAAAGACCAGAAATAAGAATTGATTCTTCTCTCCCTTTCAGACAGTAATGCTGTTTAGGAGCCACAAATCTCTCTGGAAGTTCAGCTGTAACTAGCAACTGTCCCTGAACAAAGGCCCTAAGCAGTAAGTGTTTATGACCAACCAGCCAACCAACCTTTCCCTACAAGCTGCCAAAACACATCCTTGGCAGAAGCCTGGCCAGCTGTTCAGAGGGCCTTAGAGAAATCAAAACACTATTGATACCCAGGTAGGATACCCATTGCTGTAAAAGTTCACATGAAGAAATGCAGCAGGATACCTCCCTCCCCCAATATGCCCTCCCCAAAAGAAAGAACCAAAAAATCCCAAACCAGACTTACTGCAGTGCCAATGTCATTGTTACTACAAAATCCTGTAATCACACAAAACTGCTTAAGGGCTCTGTATCTTTGAGAAAGCTTCAAGACTACACAAAATATAGCAGTTATGGCAACAAGCCTTATTTTAGCTCTATATAATGTCAGGATGACCACCACAAGTTGGAGATTGTGTCTTTACAGAGGTCATCAAATTCAAGTAGAAGACACTGTTAATTCAACATCCAGACAAGCTTTTGCTAAGGTAGATTTATTAAGCCTCTAAGTACCAGTGTTACAAAGTGTCCTTCATGAATCAAAAGCACCATGGTCTGTTTCTGTGTTACACTTCAGATCCACCGTCTCTTGGCCAAAAATAGGTATTTTAGTTCAGTATTATTTCTTGAACTAATGTTCAAAATGCAACACGTGTCCAAATGCAACCAGAATCGATACTTCTGGCCTCTAAGGTTGAAATCAATTACCAGTTGCCAAGCTGATTTGCCTGTTTATGCTTACTGACAAACACCCTGTGCTCCTCTCTGGCTATTCGGCACTTCAAATTTGGAAGTTTGTGAAAGCAGAACTCAGTCATGCACAAAGGTACAGAAGGATTTTTACAGAGGTTTGTGCCATGCTATTACCCATCCCCACAGTGCCACTGATCTGTTTTGGGGTCCTTTCACCTGGCAATGCTCACCTGAAAGCCTGAAACCACGAGTGTCTAACTGCCTCTGTTCAAATGAGCACCTGAACTGCATCTCACAGGGCACCTTTTCTCTGCATCCTGGACATGAGCAGCAGGTGAGTATGGAACAATGAGACAGATGAGATTTCTAGCCAACGGTGTCAGATGCAGTTATGTGGATTTTTATAATCTGTGATCAGCATCCAACAAGTGCTACTACTGATTTTACTAAGACTCAGACCTGGACATTTGTCCCCTACTTTTAGAGTTAAGGGGGTTTTTTAGGCATTATAGAGCACCACTCAAAAACGTGCCTTTGTAAGAGGGAGGGAAAAGTGGATAGAGAGAGGTTTTAAAATTCAGATCAGTATTATCCATGCTGCTGCTGCTACCAATTCTGATCTTAGTATTTATCCAAATAAGAGGCTGAGGGATGAGGAATGACATGGACAACACTGGAGAAAGAAGAGTTGAAAGAGAACAAACAGCATGGATAGTCTGAAGCCCAGGAGCACTACTCCAAATCCTCAACTAAGCCAGGACATGTTCACAGCTGCTGCTTATGGGGTTACAGGAATCCTGATCCCCACTATCCATCCGGGAGATTAAACATCACAAGTATTGGCTGTGAAACAATGAGGACTTTTCCTTGGCACTCCTGGCAGAGCTGCAGCCCAAGAACTGAGTCTCACTGCTGGTGCCATCAGATACAGCCAGACTTCTGCAGGGTTTGGCAGGCACAGGATCTGTATAAAATGACTGCATGTTACCTCCCTCTAAAACTTCTGTTTGTCATCTAGATGAGACTGCAAGCATCTTCACACTGTGTTTTAAGCATATAATTAGGAATATATAGTATACAGTTGGCCCTTATTCAGCAAATGGTGATGATATAATTAAATCCCATGAACAAGGACCTGAACTGGATTTGTACTTTCAAATTTCTGTATATGATGGCTAGAGGCAGAAAACTGCTTTTATGATGGAATAGAAAAGTGTCATGTACTGTTCAGTGTAAAACTGATCTGAAGCATTTTTAATCTACCAACATTAGCTCCCTCAGCTCCCCAAAGGGATAATGTTTGTTAATTATCCTAGGAGATCAAAAGGACATACAGAGTGAAAGTTCTTTTAGAAGAGGAATCTTTAACTTAACAGTGAAATAAAATTCACTCTCTGGTTACCTGAAGTTGGGCAAAAAAGCAAAGTACATCTAAAGCATGTATTTAAACTGTAAGGATATGGTATTTTGGGGGATCTGATCCTGTAGATCATATTTTTATATTGGGGATTGTTTCTGTACCAGTTCTGAACATGGGGCCAGTATTTTTGCTCTGCTACCTTTTAAGGTTCTTCACTAGGAATTAGCCCAAAGGAAGCAGGACAAGTTCCTGCAATTCTAAATTGCAGTTCATTATCAGTGTTGGACAGCTTGGCTGAGCAGCCCATGAATTCAGACTGTCAGCATTTCACAGAAGAGAAAAATTCCAGCCTACCCACCTAAAGGGACACTCCAGAGTGCACAGGATCCCAGCAAACTGCTCCCATCACCAAATATATTCTGGTGAACATTCAGCAAAGACAGATGAGAAAGCAGTAAATTAATTTGTGGAGCCCACGTGGAAGAGGTGGGAAAATATCTTCCAGCTTTAAACTAAGACTTTGTTTTTAAAGACAATAATCTGTAGTTTAGAAGCATTTATGGATCTATTGGAAGTGCCAGGGCATCATCTGTGTAAAGGAAGTGTGGTTAGATCATCACAACAGTTTAAGTTACGGCTAGAAACTTTAAAACAAAGAGGAAAGCTTTGTTAAGTTTTTACACTTTGAGGTTCCTACCCGGTTTAGAGACATTTATACTCAAATTATCCCTCTGGAGAGGATGAGAAACACTCATCCAAAATCCTGCAGTATGGCAGAATTAGGTATAGCCCAGCTCTGAGTTAATGATCATCTAATTTGAATCTATTGAGAAGCAGGTTCCAATGCTTCAAACAATGCTTCAATTCAGGGCAGACTGTTCTGACTCCAGGAGCTTTCATCTGTGATGTTTCATCAATGTGTGGATTCTTAATCAGCATAATCTTTAACTTCAGTAAGTTTTCATTCAAAAATGAAGCTAAGTAAAGACATTAAGTAATAATTTAACAACTTAGCTCAGATTTAACATCCAAGAACAAATTGTAACCAAGCACCATTCCAATCTGACAGCAAAAGCAAGGCAAAGAGACACAAACAGGTTTATATACACACACACACAGTATCACATAACTGGCTTGAAATAGGAACCAGTTTCCAGGGGTTATGAGCTTCTTCAAATGTCCTTTTGTTTCAATTGGAACTCTTCACACTGTTAATAAATTACTGATGCCATACAAACACCTATATCCAAAAGTCAGCTGGTGATTCACCTAAAACTGTCCTCCCCCACCTCCCAAACAACAGCAACTGGTAACAAGAGCTTCTGTTTCCCCAGACTTGGCCAAGCTTCTCTTTATACAAAAAACATGAAGTACCAAATGAATACAGAATTTTAAGAGCTGAAAGAATAATTGCTTTCGTAAGAAACTCAGAGATGTGACACAAAAGAAATAAGACTGAGTCTGCATATAAAATTATAGGTTGATGTTAATTATGTAGATTAAAGTCACAGATGATGTATAGTATGCAATCACGTTAAAAAAAACAGGTTTCAAGAAAGCTTTACTATGAAAATGAAATTAAATTTGGTGAAATTAAATGAATTTTGTTGCTTTAGCGACTGTGAAAATATTACTTTACTTTAAATGCATTCAGAATTCCAAATTCCCAATATGTAACATTTTCAAACTTTAAGTAGTTTACTACAGCTATAGCTGTTCTGTGAAATATTAGCCCTTGTAACAAAGAAAAAAATCCCTTCTCCATTTTTAATTTTTTTTTTTTACATAAAGGATGAGAAGTGCTCCCAAAACAAAATCAATTTACAATTTTAAAAGGTTACTACGGATAAAAATGTACATTCCTTTTTCTTTGTGACTACATATTAAGCAAAACTGTGCCTAAATTCAGAGAATGCTCCATGTTTTTACTGCACAAGCATTATGTGTTGCCATATTTACACCGGGGAGTCCGAAGGTGTAGCTCAGTGGCATCAATCTTCACACTATGAGAAATGGAAAGCAGTTGTTCAGCTGCACTCAGGCTGTTGCTTCTTTGAACCTGGAATCCAGTGAGAACTCACCCTGACCTTTCATGTTTCCTTGAAAAATCTTCCCTACACTTTTATATAAACCAACAGACGCTGGGGATGAACAGCTCTTCAGGTCTTTCATTGACTATAAAAAGCAGGTTTTCTTTAAATTAATAGTTTAATAGTTATGCTAGATACAGATTTTGCCACATTTCTTGCTTGTAATTCAATGTAATGCTTCTGGGTACCTCAGTCATCCTCTTGTTGATTTCTTTTCTGTCAACAGAACAGGAGAGTTCAGAATGTTAGGACATAGTTACCTGAAGTAAGAGCACCAATAAATCATGACAAGTGTTCCAGATACAATGGATTAGACAGTGACTGCACTTCTAAGTCATTTTTTGGAACAGTAAGAGATAATTTTTCCAGCAAATGGAACAGAGCAATATCAACCCTCTCTCTCATCCAAACGGTAGGATTTTATTTCCAGTAAAGAACAAGATTTGCCCAGTCCATTAGCTCATGGAATATACAAGAACCAGAAAACATCATGGTGGTGGCAAGAATCAGTGATGCAGATGCAGGTAACCTGCCTTCCCTTCCCTGCCTTACAAAGATATCATGTTTTCATGTCACTGTGCATTAAAAGAATCAAGAAAGCAGACTGAAAAAGAAACAACTCTATCATTGTTTTTCCTAATATATTTGTCTTGTAACTTTTAAAGAAAGAAGTTGAAAACATTAAAAGTTAAAAGCATTAGCTCCAGGCATTCAAAAAACACATTTCCATTCATACTACATTGATATTTATATTTCAGTAAGAAAGGAAACAGCTCAGTCCTTCAGTAAGATTTGTCAAATTACATTCATTGCTTCCCATAAAAATAAAATTAATTAAGTGAAGTGAGAGCAGTAAAAAGCTTGCCCTTAATCACTTCAGAAGCAATCAACCCAACAGTGCATTGTGTGATGGCTTCATACATTGCTTTTTCTGTAATTTTGTACACTTTGTTAGTAACAAAAGCAGAGATCCAGGGACTTTGGTGTTTCTATCAGACAAAGGTGGAAGGTCAGAGATTTTTTTTCTGCTACTTCTTACCAGTTTAAGAAAGTCAATCAATTTGTGAACGTCCTCTCCTGTGGAAAGGTCCACAAAGTCCTTGGGCAGTCGGTAGCTCAGGTAGGGACTGGGCTGGACAGTGACTTTGCTGTTGGTACAACGGAACACTGGATAATCCTTTGGAAAAGGAGATAAGACAAGAATAGTGGACATGAATATGAAATGTTTCTGGGACTCCTCCGTGAGACTGAGTCACGCTGCCAATGAGTTTATTTGGCACTCACTCAACTAAACTTGCGCTTTCTAAAAATTGTAGCTTTCTTATAAAACCTCTGCCCACTTAGGAGCAATTTGAAATGTCAAACATGTTAAACAGTCAAATAATGGCTTTCATTACCTCACTTTAAAGTTTTTACATTGTATCAGTTATTAATGTATTTAATAAATTCATGCTTATGACAGTGCTGTAATAATGGAGCTGTAAGGAACTTTGGGCAATAGTATCTAGATACATATCTGGATAGAGAAAAATCTTTTTGATAGAACCCCTAAACTTGTCTTCACAGTTTCCTTGTTTAAACACATTTGCAACTATAACCTTAATGAAATAATTTAAGCTTTCCAACCAATTTACTTACTGAAGGAAAAAATACCTCTATAAAAGGGCCAAAAATATCTCTAAATGCTGAATTGTAGCAACAGGTTTTGGATAATGATATAATTTTCAGTTCAACACATTGACATGCTGTGCAATTGCCAGCTGTACTGCAATAAACAGCTTCATTTTAAGAAAGATCAGCAACTTTACACCAGATTATGTGACTGGATGTCAGATGAAACATGAAGACAAGTTATTCTGCTTTTCATCCAGGATTGAACTAAAGAAAACTCTGCAAAATCTGGCAACGAGAAAAAGAAATCCCAAAATGAAAATTCACATGTCCCAGAGACAGCTCTAGAACTGGGAGTGTGTTCTAACAAAGGAGACACAGATTTTAGCAGGAGGGTTCATGGAATGGGTTTTCATACAGCAACAGCCCCATGATGAGAAAGAAGCAATGGCCTGAAGGACAGCCTGGAGTGGGGTTTCCCTGTCAATGTGTTATGGAAAGGGCCACAGGACTAAAGAAACTCTCAAATGTTAAAATCAGCTCAATGAAATTTGTCGTTTCAGTGACCTCTAACGCAGTTCAACAGCTAGGAAATAAAGAAAAGCCCACACTGGCCAGCCACCTCCCCTCAGAAAATAACCAAGCGTTTCCCAAGATCCATCAACACACCACTTTCTATCTCCTACCCAGCTATCCAAGGATTTGCTAAGATATGAGGACTCTGTCTCAAGATGCAGTGAGAAAAAAAAGCTGGAAATGAAACAAAAATTGAAGAGTATTCCTCCCTTTCTGTATTAACGGGGAGTTACTTGTTTTTACAGAGGAAATGCTGCTTGGAAGAGGGATAGAAAAGCCTTGTTCTGCAAGCCCTGGGAGTTCAACCAGAGGACAAGGCTTTGCTAAGGGTATTCCAGATGAGGAAGAGACAGAAGTTAAGCTTCTGCTTGTCTACCCCCAAGCATAAAACTGGAGACATGGGAAACTGCATGACAGATATCAAGAACCAAGCAGAAATTTAAGTGATTATATAGAAAAATAACCAATTTTAAGAAAAACTGAAAGGAACGCATCAAAACTGTGTAAAAGCAAGTTTCAGGGCATCTTCTTTGCAATGGGGTCAAAGCTGCAATATGGGCTTGTACTGTTTGAACTAAAAATTCCCTTGAAGGCACCTAAAACTAGCAGGTGATACTTGTTGAGATTAACTATTAGGTAGATTCTACTTACAGAGAGTTTACATTTCACAGGAGCTTCATTTACTTCAATGGGATTTGCATCACAATTTGATTGTAACAGCAAAAGAAAGAAAAAAACAAATCTATAAATCCTGTTGGATGTTACTCAGCCTCCCTCACCTGTTCTGTTGCTTCCCCTTCACTCTGGTCTCCTTTCAAGTTTTTTCCAGAGGTGAGTTCTTCCCATGTAAAGAGCAGGGAGTCTGTTACTTCACCAAATGGGTTAAAATCTATTAACCAAATCTTACCCTACAAAGGAACCACGGACAAATTAAAACAAACCACAGAACTAAAACAAAGCAAAAAAGGTAAAAAAAAAAAAAGAAAAGAAAAAGAAAATATCAAAATACACATATACTCAGATTATTGTAGTATGCTTGGTCTTTACATAAAAAGATGTCAAAATTGAAACTACCTGGTCTTAAGCACTTAAAATATTCTAACATCCTTTGCATTATAGAGTTTTATATCACAGCAAGCTATCATGTATTAATTTACTTTGATTTTTTTTTAACAGAAGATCAGACAGAGCTCAAATAAACTGAATTTAGTTCTATGCAAGGTGTTTTCAGATGAGCCCACCGAAGTCCTGGCTAATCCCCAAGATCCCCAGAGAGAATGAACAAGGAATAGGGGAGAGCACTAATCAAAAACCACAAAAAAAACCCCAAACCCAAAACACAACCAAACCCAAAACAAGACCAAACAAGCAAAAAAACCCAAACCACCCACACAGGGATTTTGCTTTCCATGAAAAACCACCTCAGCAATACTGTACCATCCAGCAGTCTACAAAAATTGCTGCTCTTGATGTTAGAAGGGACCCTAAAAACAGAGTGCGGGGTCTGCAAAATGCTGGTGGAGCTCATGAAACCTCAAAGATGTTGTACAGGTATAGATAAATAAAGACTAACTTAAAGGCATTTTTAATATAGTCATTACTAGTAGTCCACACTAGTTTCTACCCCATCTTTAACACATCTGTGTTCCAAACAGTTGTGGTAGGGTGCACAACAACACAACTGCTTTACAACTGGAAAAAGAAAGCAGAGACTAACAAGACGTATTAGAAGTAACAGACGTGTGGGGGAGGAAGAAATAGTCTGTGCTCCTTGAGTCACTTCAAGATACAACCCCCAGCACAGGCCCATCTTCTCTTGCCCAAAGAAGTATCAACTATTCTAATAAAACAAAACATTGTAATAAATTATAAGGAAATATGACTACAGCTGCTAGTAAAAATTTGCAAAACCAGTATTACATCTGGGAAAAATCAGTTCTATCAAACAGGGAAGGAAACAGTTGCAGTAACATAAGCAGGGCTGAAGAGTTTTATTGTGTTTATTAAAGATCAACTGCAATTGGAAAACAAACCTGAAGACTGTGTATCTACTAAACATTCAATTTGCTTTCTCCTCTTTTCCTTCATTTCTGAAGGATCTTCTTGCTTTAAAAGATCTTGCCTATCTTGATACAAACAGCAAATACATTCAATTATTTACACTACAGCCATCTGGTTTCTAACACACAAAGATGCTTCTGAAGCCTCGGCAGAGAATAACATGGAGACTGCCTCCCCCACCCACGCCACCTGAGCTATCCCACAGGCACTGACACACTGTGGGACTGCAAATGATGGAAACCCGTGAGCAGAAATGTTCTGGTGCCTCTGTTACCATCCACAGCGAGCTCCTCGTGCAGGTGTGGGGAGTCCCAGCGGAGATGAAACCAGTGGTTATGACTTGCAAGCTGGAGCTGGGCCAGCAGCCCAGCAGGGAGTGTGTGGGTGCACACAGGCTTTCACAGGTGTCTGTCTCAGGGCAGGTCCACGGGGAACAGCTCTCACAGAGCACATTTTAAGAAGCCAAAGCACAGAAACAACAGTGCTGAAACCAGACAGCTACAAAAGAAACTACAAACTGGGGGACATAGACCCAAGTGGTTTCTTGTTTGTTCTGGAAGGGTGAGCAACCCCAGATCTGCATGGTTGAGTTGCAACACCTCTGCACTAATACTGGCACCACCAGAGCAGAGAGCCAATGGGGCAGGCTCTGCTGTCATGTCCCAGCTCTGGTCCTCCTCAAAAGGCTGTCACAAATTCTCATGATAAGTAATCTTTTACTTTTGCTAATGGGGGTGTCTTGTCAGCTCCAAGGCAGCACGAGGAGGAATCTGTGGGTTTAGATTCATTCTATCATTCTGGAAAAACAAGCTAATGAACCAAGACAGAAGCAATGGCTGGCAAAGTTCATTCAGCAGTTCAGAGAATCTTTCCTTGCATCAGAAACATTTATACCTAATACTTCCCTATGAAAGGCTTTCACAGAAATTCCTCTTCAGCCCAAATACATCCAGCTCAGCTTTTTCACAGGAACATTAAGATCATTTCTCTAGAGAATAAATGTACCCTGGAAAAAACTGAAAATTGATTTTAAAACTACTGAAAGCAACACGTTTTTTGTGAGCACCCAGCAGTGTTCCTCCACCCCTGCAGACAGCAGTGCAACAGCTGTTTCCTTGAGATGGCCTTAAATCTGCACTGAGCTTTGCTAGCTGCAAATTGATGACAAGTGGCAAAACAAACTAAGTATCTCTTTCCAGGGCTCATTAATGGGAGTGTATATAACCCTGGGTCAGTAACCAAACTGCCTTTTCCGAAGATTAAATTCTCTCTCAAGTCTTACATGCAATGTCATGATTTAAATACAGTTTCAGATAACTTGCACTGTGTATCTAAAAAGCAGAAGTAAGGCTATTTATCTGCTATCTTTTGGCTGCTATTAGTAATCTTTGTCATACAAGAGCAGAGAAATGCACAAGCCAGGTTGTGCATAAGTGGAGGGGAAAAAAAAATTCCCCTGCTTGTACTACATGGTGTTTTCTTCTGATCCTTAGAGAAAGAATCAATAGATTTACCACACCCTGTCAACTTCATGCTTTTTTTTTGCTAAAGCATTAAGCAGCAGGGTGCTGAAAGGAAGTGCTCATGACAAAGCCTGTTGTTTATAGGAAGTCACAGACAGATAAAATGCAAACTTAAGTGTTACATCTCCCTAACTCCAGCTGCACCTTCTTGCACAGTGACAACGCTCACAAGGCACAGACACAAGCACTGGTCTGCTCCTTAACAAGAGCTGTGAGCCAGCAGTAGTCCAGAGCCACTCCCTGCATTGCTCTGTCTTACCACAGTGACTTGTCTTGAACTTGGTCTGTTGTTCACACCTGGGACACAGCAATGGGCAGACTCTCAAGCTTTTGTGAACTCCCCCCTCCAACTCAGCAAGCAGGACCTGTGGAGCCAACTCCAGACAGTCTCTAAAGCAACTGAAGTGAGCACGGGGAGGAGACTGCTGTCATTCACAATGGTAACAACAACTTGCTTCTCCAAGCTGAATATTTAGAGTTGAAAGGATTTAAAACAAGCAGACAGTGAACATTTCTCTCCTTCTGTAGGTGAGGTTGCTGTGCAACCAGTCTGATGAGGAGCACGGGCTCTGGAAATTAATCATGCTCACAATATTCTTTTGCTGCCTGTAACTCACACACCAAGGGAGCGATGAATAACACAGTTGCAAACCACAATAGTACGTGTGAAAGGAGCAGCATCTGACACACAAAGGGCTAGCTGGCAGTTTACAAGACCTGAGGGTAGAAAGCACGGAGAGAAATCTACAAACAGATATATTTTATCTTGACAGATGAAGAAACACTGCTCATTTGAGATACCACAGGCTGAAACCTTCTACTTAAATAATTTCTCTTCATGCCTCAGCTATGAGGCAGAGCACCCAACGGCAGAATCTGGTTCAATGCTCAAGTGCTGCTCCTCATTTTCCCTGACAGCATCCTCGTGTCTGTCGATCTGAGTCTGGGCAGGTAATTTCAATTACAGCATAGCTGCTCTAGCCCACAGCCTCGCCTTAGGCACCTACATTAAAAGCTGGGCTGAGAAATGGTACAGTCATTGTTTTCCACATGAGACACATTCCTGTTTTGTAAACTATGGCATGATTTACTGTTATACAATTACAAAATAGTTCAGCAACATTAGAAATGAGAATCAGGACTTACTTCCAATACACTCAACTCTAATGGAGACTTTCTCCAATCAAGCCCTTCAAGCACAATTCATCTGACCAAATATTTCTCCCCATTCAGGGAGAACTCAAGGTTACTAACTCTGATACTGGCATCTTCATAGAATTATTTAAGTTGGAAAAGTCTTTTAAGATCATCAAGTCCAACCCTTAGCCCAGCACCTCTGTGTTCACCCCTAAACCACACCCCTAAGCACTACACTTACATTTCTTTCAAATAGTTGAGGTGGGGATGCTTCTTCCCAACTCCACTACTATCTGGATGTTGAGGGTTCTGATCTCCTCAACTCTCAGAACCACAGCTGGAGCAGCTTGAAAAGAAAAAACTGGCTTCCATCTGTCACAAACTGGGCACACCACATTCACACCCTCTTTGGACAACTATCCCTTCCTATCCTAGACTTCTAGATATGAACCATTTTCCAATCTCACAAGGATAATCTGAAGAAATATTAAGGATAATTTTGATGAGTTCAAATGCTGTAGAGAAAAAACAAACACAGGGAAAACAAAATAAAGCCCAAGGAAATATCTGTCTTAAAAGAAAATGCCCCAAACCTGTTGTGCGTTTGAAAGCTATTTGGACCATGCCCTTAATGAAAGAGTCACAGACTATCCTGAATTGGAAGGGACCCACAAAGCCACTGAGTCCTGGCCTGGCCTTTGGCCTGGCCTGGCCAAAGCTCCTGGCCCTGCACAGGACAGCCCTATAAATCCCACCATGTGCCTGGGAACACCACCCATAACCACATGCTTTAATTTTCGGTCAGCCCTGAACTGGTCAAGCAGTAGGACTTGATGACCATTGTAGATTCCTTCCAACTGAAATAGTCTATTCTACCCTAAATTAGTGCAGCAAGGACTCTCATGTCATAACAAAAACTAAGTTGCCTCTTGTAGAGTCAAAGAACTGAGAAAATTGCAGTTGAAGCCTAAGTTCTGTGCTTTAGAACAGACAACTTCTCTGGAAGATATTAACTAAATAATTACATCACTGGCACAGACATATTTACACCCCTAATCCTATTATTCTCCTACTGTAGATAGCATTTATCATAGAAAAAGACCTGTGGAACAGAATAACATCAAGTAGGTTTTGCTTGGTGTTTTTACTTTAGTGGTATTTTTTTGTTTGGTTGGTTGTTTTTTTCCAGAACCACTTCTAGGAAGACAAAGCTATTACTTGCTTGATCTTTGCAGCATTTCAAGTTTTCACAGAAAAAACAATTATATACAACCTATTGTTCACTTACCCTGCTGTCTCTGTACACATCAAAAACAACTGAAAAGGAGAAAAAAATGTTAATTGCAAAAGATATATAATTTCACAGAAGATGTCTAAATCTGAATAGATACTTGTGTACACAGCACAATCTGCAAAGTCAATATGTTTAATGAACTGCAGGCCAGAATGGGTATACTTCTAAGAGGGAGCTGAAACATTTCAAAAACTATTGTTAGTGCACTGGGAAATCAGCTGCTGGGTTTTTCCATTTAGTGCTGGTTTCTTCTGTTGATTTTTCTCCCATGAAGAATATTTGATAAACTCTTAGCTCTCTTAGCCAGAGAGCTTTAACATTACTGCTGTTTCGTTTAGAGCAGAACAGAGACGTTTCAGGGAAGGATCAAGACTTCATTGTGTTGGACATTGCACAAACATTTAATAAGAGAAGGTTCCTGCTCCACAGACAATAGGATTTCAGCAGCTAACAAGACAAACAAGTTGTAGGAACAAAGGGTTCGGTGGCAGTGAAATGGCCATGTTTGATGTCACCCAGAACAGACACAGCACACCTAATTAATATCAACAAATCCTTCAAACAACCCCCCTGCCACTCAGTGACTGAGTCAAAGCTGCCTTGCCTGGCTCCACTGCTGTTCCTTCCCTTGGCTTAATTAAACATGACTCTGTATATGCAGTTTTCCATCAGCTTCTGTTCTGTATGGTTAAACAAAATTTTGAGCTGTCTTTCTATTGAGCTAGGGAAATCAACAGGGAAGCATTCAGGCATGGTTACATGCAAAAGTTGTATCCATTTAGCAGGAAGAAAGGAAAAAGAAAAAAAAAGATTTAGAAAAGCCTCAGACAAGTGCTATATTGTTACTTCCTTCATTAATAAGGGAATATTTCAGCTAAGAGATTTCCCAATACATGTGGATAAACTAAACTCAGGATATGACTGCAGAACACTTGAGTCTCAGGAAGCTGCCTGTCAGGAACAGGGATGTTGACTGATCACATCCATGCACGTAAAGCTTAATCTGACATTTCATGTGAATTTGGCTAGGCTAAGGGCAAACCACAACTCCACAAAGCCAAAGCCAGTCACGTAGCTGGTTTTTACCATGCAGCCTAAAAATCCACACAGCTTTTGCACAAGCAGGGCTGCGTCAATGTCAAAGTCCCTCCAGGATTAAGTGCTCTGTTCTCCCAGGAAGACAAGCCCTCAGTGGCTAAGCCAGTCATCAATGCAAGGGGGGTACAGGAACCCCAGGATTTCTTCTCCAGCTGTTCAATTGAACTTAGTGCCTGCACCACATCCTCTCCTTAGTCACAGCCAAAAGACATCCCTTGCATCTGAGGGGTTTCTATAGTGAGGCCTGTCTGCCTAAAGCAAGCCCATGGCAATCACTGAGGCTAATGGTACTTATAGGGATTCACACAGCTGGAATTCAGACTGATTGCACTCTAGTGACTGGTTCAGGACAGTCACAAACACTGAACAAGAAGAAAACATGAATTATTCCCACTCAGAGCAGGAGTGTACTGTGCCAGTGAGACTGTAGTGAAACTTCACCAGAAACTGCTCTAAACAAAGGGAAAGCCAAAGCTCAGCTCTGCACTATTGACACCTCCAGAGCACTGCTCTTACTGGGCTCTTATCAAAAGTATTTAGAACATAATTTAGAAGTATTTATAAAGCATTCACCCATCTGTTATCCTACTACTCTGACTCTGTAATGCTTCAGCTGCTCTGACTCAAATCTTCCATCTGGAGATGCTACCAGACCAACTGGAAAAAGCAGAGCAAACAGCATCAAAATCCCCAATGAAACAAGAAGTCAGGAAAAAAGCTGTAATACCTTTCCTTTTAAAAGCAAACAAACAAGCAAACCCACATTTTTATTGTTAACAACACATATGCTACCAGGCAGTGGATCAAAGGAGATGATGGGGGATAAATGCAATGTGGTTAAAAAAAAAAAAACCCACCCACAAAACCGCAGAAAACATTTTCTGCATGGCATTTCTCTGCAGATGGACCAGCATTTAGTGCCTAAGAATAAAAGGTTAACAAACCTTCATCCCAGAAGGTTGCCCTGAAACCTCCTTTTCCCTCAAGGCAACTCAGATGGCACCCTTTACATAAGATGACATTTCAGACCTCTCAGTTCACCAGACAGCCATTTCAGAGCCTAAATCTAGGCATCAATTTCCAAAAATAGTCCCCTGAATTCTTATCTATCAGTTGATTACATACCAGCTAAAATTACATTGAAACACAGAGGAAAATTAAAAGGCAGTAATCAGAATGCCAGATCTGTATGACTGATCTTACTTCAAAATGTAATGGACTTATTAAATTAATGTACTATTCTGCTGGTCTTCTCCAAGCAGCAGTCCATGAGAATTTCTCTGGACTGAAACAGAGCAGCTTTGCAGAGTCAAATTATTAAGAATTTCAATAAAACAGAGACTGGCACTGGAAGGTACCTTTTTCAGACAGTTAGAGAGGACAGATCTATTTGACTGTTCTGGTGTCTCAGTAAAACAATTAATAATGTTAAAAACCTACCTAAAGGTTGACTTTTCAAAGCATTAGACATGACAATAAAACTGCCAGAAAATTCTTATGTTTATGGGTTTTTACTAAGCTGAGGTTTGGTCCATGCCAGACCTAATTTAAATTTCTTCATCATGTTTTTCACTACTATTGATCACCCATTACAATGCAACACCATTCAATTCTCCCTAAACCACGTTAGAAAACTATTTTAAATCAAATTTGCAAAGGACTTCACATTTAGAGAACAAGGCAATTTACTTGGACTGATTAGGTGTATCAAATACTGTGGCCTTTATGCAAAGATTTTGGCACCTAACCTGGTGTGCATTGATATTCTAGAAGAAATAATTTAAACTTCTTGAAATGAAACTTAAAAATCCTTTATTAAAGGAATACATCAATAATTTAGGAGCAAACATCTGACAACACCTTTATAAACAAGTATTCTTCTCACTACTGAATGCCTTTTGTCAAGGATCTCCTACCCCACTTTTCTGGCACAAAAATTATTTTCAAGTATAATGGGGAAAAGCTTTTTTAAAAAGTTATTATGCCTTTTGAAGGGATCTTTCACTCATTTCTTGTATTTTCTTGGAGAGCTCCAGCCTATTCCTTCAGGGTTTTTTTGTTGCCAATGTAATGCCAAACTTTTGCTGCTCAACGTGCTGTAGCCACAAGAGCTTCCAGACCCTCCCAAGCTAAAGAGAATCAAGCCCTGTGAAAGCAGGAGCAATGAAGAGAGAGATGTATACCCACAGATACCCTTCAGATACTTACAGTCTTCATCCAAGAATTTATATTGTATGTGTTTCTTGAAAAACTCCTGTATGGACCTACAGATCTCCTCATGTTGCTTAGAGATATGATCGTAGTACTGGGTGTAGTCCCTCTGTGATATACCTGTCAATAATTTCAGGAAATTATAATTATAAAGAGCTCTAGATATGCAAAAAACCCAACCAGGAAAAAAAAAGCAGTTATCAGACATAGAAGATGGGGTTTTCCCAAGTTTCTACCATTATTAGTGACTTACTGTTTGGCTTTATTCTGCTATACTTAAAAGTATGTCCATTAGGAATCTCTTCCTTAAATAGCTCTGCCCAGAATTTTGTGAACCTCATTTTATATGTACACACTTTGACTATTTTAGAGTGAATTTCAGGAGGTAACTTTGCCTGTGTTTAAGTTTCCAGCTCCCATCTTTTCCTTTCAGTTTTATTCCCTTTGGTTACTCTGGTCAAAAACCTTGTTCTGCACATCACACGCGTAGGAACCACAATTTGGAACCATGAAATGCCACAGGTGGAGGCTAAGCTTGCACATTAGCAAAGATGATCCTTGGATACCACAGCTTCTCATTTAACTGATTTTTTTTTTAAGTGTGGAATAACATGTGCCTGTTTGATAAGGCACTACAGGTGAATCCCTAAGTCCCCAGATCAGTGGGATGGCATGGAAGCCAGTACCTTAGTGCTCCCATTTGCTCCCTCAAGGGTTTTCTTGCCTATGTAGACAAACCATCCCTCCTACAAGTTCTTAATTTCATACATTTGTCTACAAGACACTGGTTTAAAATGACATCAACAGGATTATACACTTGCATTCATCTTGAGTGACAAGAGTTCTCATGCAGGATATGCGTCAACATAAAACATTGCAATACCCTGCTTGACTAATGTCAAATCCAAGACCTGCCCCACCACTGCAGAATGAGTAATTCAGGCTATTTACATACAAAAAGAGACAGAATTCCCCAAGGAAGATGTATCAGTGACCTCAGTTGGCTGTTTTAACCATATACAAAACATAGAGTTTTACTGTAAGACAATGCTGACTAGCGCCAAAGATGTGCTCTTTTTAAAAAAAGTTCATATAAAAAGTTTGTGATGCTAGTGGAACTTTAAATTTTTAGTACCACTGCAAAGCTTAACTTGAGTCTAAGAAACAAAAACCAAAAGATGATGGCATCTAAGAGGATGCAGATGTGTAACTGGAAAATCATTCACTATACTGCAAGTATCATTCCTTAGTTTGACTGACAGGCTTATTAATTTTAAGAGTATGGGAACATATTGTGAAAAATCTTGGAACTATCTTCAGAAATGCAGCTGGAGTGCTAGCTAAAAAAAAAATCTCACACTGGCAGATATACTAGGTTTCAAAACCTGGCCATGAAATGTACAGAGTGCTTAATTAGCCAGCGTAAAAATGCTTTGTATCTCTGGCAGTTATGGTGTTCCAGCATCACAAAGCAGGACAGGATTCAGCTCTCCTTCCTTCAAAAAGCTCTGTCAGGAGCCATTCAGCAATATAGACTTAATGGGAAATCTCTGCTATTAGGAAGATAAACTCTGTTACAGAGAGCTGTAATACATTTGCAACTGGCATAAACGGAGAGAAAACGGGAAGATGAGCATAGGAACACCAGGAGGAACAGCCAAATAAAAGGGCTTAGGAGAATGGGGTGTGTTGACTGCACCTGCATTAGCACAGTTCAAATATCTGTGTGCAGCTCCATAGGAAACCCAAACCAGGAAATGAAGAACAAGGAGTGTGCTCCTGAAGGTTCACAGAGGTGGGACTGGGTGGAGCAACAAATTGCTGACAGCTCCCAACAGGTACAGAAAGGCACAACCAAAACAAGCTCACACTCACCATGCTAAGACAGGAGAAACAGTGAGAACTACATAGCCAATACCCCTGGCCGTCCATATAATCACAAGGAACCCTGGACAAACCACTTGTGGATATGGAGCTTGGTGTTTGTGAAAATGTAGGCATGAGAGAGGCAAAGTGAGCAAACCTAATTTTATCTTAAAGTGCAAAAAAAACCAAACAAACAAACAAAAAAAAAACCTCCTTCCTTCCTGTAGTATGTATTTGCTCCATCACTGCTATAACACTTCCTTGTTAGAACAGTTTAGGCAGAATGATTCAACCTTGTTCAGAACAAATGTGCACAAATCCTGAGCTATTTGAGTTTCTGCTCATCTCTAAATTTCATGGTAGACCACACCAAAATCAAACTTCAGAGTAGTAATGTCATGGTTTGACACTGGCACAATGCCAGCATCCCCATGAAAATGCACCTTCCCAGTAGAAATGCTGTGAGATGTTATCGGGAACAGAGCAGGCCCAAACTTAATAAAAAAGAAAAAAAACTTTATTAAAACTACTACTACTATAAAAGACACACAGACTAAATCCAGGATGAAGACCCTCTAAAACACTCCTCCTTCCACCCAATTCCAACAAAAACCACAGTGAGACACCACCCAGGATTCCTGATCAAGTTGCCACCCTTCAGATAATCAATACTTAGTCCCTCAAGTCTCTCTTGCATCATAGACCCCCCCCACCCAGGAAACACAGTTGCCACCTCCTGTGTTTCCATGTCACACATGGCACTGCTGCCCGGAGAAAATCTGCCAGTGTGACACTCTCCTTTCCATGTCACAGTGCTCTCACCACCGTGCATGGACAGACTGCTCATAGGGCTCCTTTAAGGATGCTTTGCCAAGGACCAAAAGAAACAACAGTTCAGCTTCTCATCTTGGGACTTGGCCCCATTTTCCCCTGGGGCCAAGGGTCCAAGAACAGAGATCATCTTCTTCTTGAGGACAGAGGGCAACACCATTCCCTCCTCAGCTTTTCTCTGTTCACTCCATTCCTGTGCTGGTAGTCACTGAAGCAGGTCTCCTTGGGTCACCACTGCATCCCCCTAAAATGCAGTCTCTATTGCAGGAGAATTTGGTTCAGTATATGGCTAAAAAGAAAAGTCCAGCCAAAAGCTACTCCATCCTCTCCTCCCACCTAAAAATTTCTTCTTCTAACATCTCAGGTCCTGGACTGTCTCTCTTCCACTACAAATCGAGGAGGAGTAATATTTTACAAAGCCTTCATTTCCCAGGAAAGGGTTAAAAGTTCAGACTCCCTGGACATCTCTGCCCAGAACTCCCAACTCCCACATTGGGCATCTTGCCCCCCCACCTTCTCCTTCTCCTCTGCCAGCAAATCTCCAGGTGCCGTCAGGCTCTCTGTCTCTTTCTCTCTGAGGGGGGGGGGACAAAGGCATCTCCGCTTCTCTCCACCCTTCCGTCCGCAGGAGCTGGCTCAGTTCCAGACCTTCAGCCCCTCAGCCTACCTCGACCAGGCCACATGGCTGCCCCTCCTGCACCCAGCCCGTGGCTGGGCAGGGGAGGTCTGCACTCTCCAACAACCGGAACCAAAGAGACAGCCTGGGAGCTCTTGCTTTTAACCCCCTGTGTTCTCAGAGGCGTGTCCATACTTTCAGTGGTCACTCCAGGTGCCAATATCCAAACCTGACCACTGATTGGTTTGACCCAACTTCCTGAAAAAATTCACTTCCATGTCAAACCATGACAAGTAATTAGTCTGAAATTAAACCCCTCAATTCAATGTGCACTGGGTATCTAATTTCCTGCTATAGTCAGCAGACAATAGTCAACACAACCGGAGGACTAATACTGAGCTAAATTTACCCTAAATTACCCTAAATTTACCCTACCTAGCTGCCTACAATACATGCTCTAGCACAATCTGCCTGTTCTCCAGCTGCCAGAGGTCTCCCAATGCACCCACCAGGTCTGGCATTCTGTGGATGGATACCCTGGCTCTTCAGTGCCACTTGAAACGTTTTACATTTAGGATTCTGCACCTGAGTAACAGAACAACAGGCTCTAACTAAGCTAAACTGAATTTAATATGAACTCAAGACACTTTCTACACCTGTGGAGATGTTCTGAACTCCCCAACTTTCTGCATATAACATCCACATGGGGTCATGTGTTGCATCCTGGGATTGGGTTTTAGGGGTATTTGCAGCACAACACACAACTGCCTCTGTATTCATTCTGCATGCTGGAGACGATGCAATTTCCTCCTGAATATAAAAGACTCTTTCTTTGGGTGAAGCTTCTGAATTAACAATTAAATTAAGAATATTCCCACTGTAATGGCAAGCATGCTGAGCTGTCAGGCTTTCAAATACAGTGGAAAGTGAGATGTGGTAAACCACATTTTAAATTACAGAAAGAATAAGCCATTAATTTCAGAAATGAGGTGTGAAAAGAAAGAACTTTCTTCAGACTTAGCTCTCATTCAAGGAATCAGAGAAACTCCTCAAAATTTCATCCAATAATTTTGTTTTTAAGAAATTCCTTACCTAAAAGCTTGTTTTCCTTGACAAAACATCTGAATTCTGCACCAGGGATTAGTTCACACCATTTGCGAAGAACAAGCTGTGGAGGAAAAACAAATGACAAAGCATTGTTTCAGAAAAGTAACAGCATCCTTTTGTCAACAGGTCTTCCTTTTAGAGCTACAGTTTTGCTGTAATGACGACCACCGATTCTAGAAAACAAAACAGTCTTAAATCACATAATAATCTTTGAAAATATTTCAAAACAATTAGATTTTATATTAATTTCAGAGAATCACAGAATGCTCTCAGTTGGATGGCATCTCTAAAGACCATATAGCTAAAGTAGCTTAAAGCAAAAAGGTTCAGACTGGACGTAAGAAACCATGAGGACTGTCAAGCACTGGCAGAGCTCCCTCACAGAGGTTGGGCAGCCTCTACCCACTGAGGTTTTCAAGACAGATTTTATAAAATGCCAAGCGAGACAATATGATCTCATTCCTTACCCAGCTTTGAGCATGAGGATGGACTAGACAACCCCTGAGGTCCCTTCCCACTTTAATTTTATGCTCTTCCACTTTGTACAGTATTTATAACTGCAAAATCATTTATGAAACAACTTCCAAGTTACATTAATGATAAAGCATGGAAAATAAAAACCTTGCTGTACAACACAACAAATCTGTCATGGAATTGGCAGAAAGTTGCTTCCTAGTCAAAGGAGCTGATGAGCAGAATTAAATTTATCCAAATCAACCTCTATTCTGGTACACACCCAAGCAGAATTCTGTGACGCCTTTGAAGGCGCAAACCAGTTAAAATAAGGACACAGGACAGAAATAGAAAGCAAACTATTATAGTCAATAGGACAGACTGCCTGGGAATTAAAGCATCTTTCTGGCACTTTCTCAAGTTTCTGTATTTCCTAAGCTGAAATATTCTGAAGGCTTGATGTTTTTGAAGGCCCCAGTTACTGCTACTGGATGGTGGAAACTCCAAAACCCTTTAAACTGCAGCAGAAAGCTTCAGTAACCAGAGATGACATTCCTAATTATGGTGTTAACGTTAAACTCTTTGTTCCAACTTTTAGATGTCCTGTGTCTTTAAAGCACACTTGATAGTGCTTTAAAATAAAACAAAGTTCATTCACTTTCGAAAAGCCCTTTAAGCCCACAGCATGATGACAAATGTTATATTTACATCAAAACTATTATTAGAGAGATGACTAGATGTTACCATAAGAGCAGTAGCTCCACATTAACAGTTTAAAGCATCTCTAGCTGAACATTTTGATCTGGTAACAAACATAGGAAACAAGATGTGACAGACCAGTTCAGGATGTCCCCAGCCACTGCAGCAAGCCTCACCCTTGGTAACCTCAGCGTGATATTCACAAGCAGCTCACCATCAAGAATATATTTATTTGAGCTACTGAACTTGTCCTTCCTGTCACAATCTGACAGACATGAGAGGATACTGCAAGGAAGCTTCTCAAGTATGCACTTTAGCCCACCTGATCTGCAATTAAATGAACTTCTTATGACCTGCAGCGCTGAACCAGACTTCCCTTCATATGGAAAGCAACATGAATAAATTAAACATAACACATTTAATGGACAGAAACCCAGTCCCAAATGTCACCCAGCCTGTGAGCAATTTTTTAAAATTACTTAGAAATCATGTAAGGAGTCCTACCTCATAGTTCAAGGAAGGATCAGGGGAATCATCAGTACAGTGAATAAATCTGGAAAAGTAAGGCACAGGCTTCAAAATCTGCTTTACATGTACAATTTTAGCCATAGTGAGAAAAAGAACCCCAAACTGTGAAACATAACTACTGTTAAATTATTTCCAATATGTACAAAGCAAGTAAATGAAACATATAACAACTCTCCTTTTGACAATTATCATGGGAAAAAACAGAATCATCACCTCTTATATTCTAGTGCATTTTGGAAGCACTTAAATCCAGAAAGGGATGTGTCCAAAACGTCAGTGTTTATCCACTGTTGATTTATTTCTGTTTGAATCAACAACGCTGCTCTTTTCCCCTTGTATTGTTATGTTGGCATAACTGAATTCTCAAAAAACCCAATAAACTTGAGCAATCGAATCCAGTTTCACTGCAGCATGTTTTGCCAAGTACTTTTAATGTTTAACTTCCCAAACCACACAACAGAGACACATCATCATGCCTTACAGCAGTTCATTTCCATGAATAAAGGATGCAAAACAGCACTGCTGCTCAGCACTCCTGATTCCAGAGCATGGTATCTTTCTAAATTAAGAGCCTTAAGAAATACTCTTACAAATCCCTTGAGAGTGGGAATAAACAAAACTATTTTCACAACTGCAAGCAGATGTCAAGGTTTTGTCCTTTGTGAGGAGCTGACTCTGTCAGTCTCCTTTCAGGGGCTGGCAAAAATGGAGGCAGTTATAAGCCAAGTCAACTTCCATGTACCTTTTTGTCATTTTACAGTAAACCTTGCAATAGATTCTGTAACTTTCAAAAGGTATTCACAAAAGGACATGTGTTTTTCTTCCAGTTCTACTCCCTGACCTTATTGGCAACAAACTACTTGGAAGCACAGAACTGTGTTAAGGGTCACTGCTGAGCAATAGTCCTAAATGCAATATTTATATGATCTCCTTTTGGCAATGAACTTCATTCAGCAACCCAAAAGTCTCACATAAACATTGTATTTGTAAAACATGGCTTCCCAGCCTTTGGTTTGAAGTGAAGAGCTATTGTAAGAGTTGATTCTGTATGCTGACAGCAGAAATAAATTTCACACATTTTAGTTTAGACTTTAATATCCACAACACACAGAAAAGTAGTGCAATACAGGCAGGCTTTCCAAAAGCACAGTGATCAAACACATCATATATATATATGTCTGTAAGCCTGTGTAAACAGATAACATCCTTCAACTACAGTTTAGATTCCCTGCAATTTAAGACGTGTCAAGGCAACAGAAACAAACCCATAAGAGCTCACATTTTGCTAGAGTCAGAATTCCTCCCTTACTAGAGTATATGGCTGTCATGCTGAAGAAAATATCCCCCCCGACACAAAACCAGTAATAAACTCTATCTACAAAGGCAGCTGAAGTCCAGCACATGGAGTTTTATTTACAGTGCCTGCACAGGAGGCACACAAGGACCCATATTACCTCTCACAGACTCCATATCTGAGATTGGGGTACCTGCAATCCACTTCATTCCAATAAGCCTTTTCCAGCAGTCAAAAAAATTCACCCTTATAATGAAAATTATTCCCTAGCTCAACCCTCAAATACTTTGGGTAAGAGCTATGTGAGGAAGGATGGTTCCTCTTCCCTTGTAAGTCAGAAAATTAAATCCTTGGGTGCCATCCCAAGCCCTACAGACTGCAGGTATCACTGCCAAATCAAGCAAACAGGCAAAAAAAACTGCAAGACACAGTAAGGGTATTTTTTTTTTTTGAGCCTTAATGACACAGGACTAAGTACTAATGAGGAAAAAATGGGTGAGCACAGCACAAGACAAAATAAACTCATGTTTTTGCAATCAAATTTTCCTTCTTAATATTATCATGAGTTTTCATTAACAAAAGGCCACCTTCATCCACTGAGTAAATTTTGGGCAACTTGAGGTTGCAATTTTATATTTTTTACCAGCTTATAGTAGCATTTATTGCTGAGACCCATCTGAACTTGTGCATAACAGATGGGCTTTGGATCTCTAGAGGCACAATGCTAAATGGGGTGTCTTCAACCCACATCCTATTCAGGTTTGGACCTACTTGAAAGAACAATCAGAAAGATGTCAGGAACCCCAAACTGAGACATGCCTGGGCTGTATTTTTTGAAGCCTCTGAAAATTGTCATTTGGAATACGATGGGTGAAGGGATCAAACTCTTCTATTGTGTTGTAGTCAACAGCTTTTTTACAGAGTTACACCTAGAAGTCAAGACCAGAAGGATCAAGATCTCTTTATATGTGGCAGCTCTATGTCAAACTCCAAATGCAAATACTTGACCACAGGACATGCTACAAAAAGCCATTATGCAGGTCAGTTTTCAGCACTGAGAAAAGCAATTTAATAAGGTTGGCAAGTTTCTCCAGCACCTACCCTGCTAAGAAAGCCATGAACTCATCTGCAAATCACTGAGAGAATTAGGAACTATTATGAATATTATGAGAATTGTAAAATTTATTCTGTACCTGATACTTCCCTGTAATTATCTCAGAGTTTATTTTAAAATCTTATTTAAAAAAGAATAAGGAGAAGTTTTTAACAGTCTTTGAACTGTAGCTTTATTCCTTGAATATTAAACCTTGCTGGAACTCTGAGGCCTAAAAGAAATAGGAAATTCATACACCACTGAAAAGAGAATCTTGTACTACATTGTAAATTGCTAGGAAAAATGGGTGAGAGTAAAACCTCAAGAAAAAAATATCGCCATCAAAGGCCTCATTTTCCACATCCTCTTGTGTGCAACTGCCTACCTTGAAACACTTTATATTAAAGCCTAAACTATCAGCTCCTGCTCCTGCAAAAAGATACTGGAGTGCTAAGGCACATTCTTCATGATCCAACACTGCCTCCTATGTTCTGTTAGGAGAACACAAGCTGTTATTCCTCCACATCTCAAAAAACTTTGAAATTTCCCTACAATTTGGAATTCAATATTAAAAGCATTAAGTCTGGCATCAGAAAGGTTGTCAGAATGCAGGGGCATTATCACATCATTAGAAGTAGTGCTAGTATTTCTACCAGTCTCAAGGTAAGCAATCAATCATGTTTTAACAGAACATAGTCCATCCATTCTAACAATAAAGAAGAAAACTATTTTACACCAATACATCCATTAGGGCTATACAGAGCTTTTTGTTCAAAAGAGTAGTTTTAATCACTTAACAGAAATCCCAGTTAGAAAGGGATTTTTTATCACATATAGTCAACACTAAATTTCTGATAGCCTACATTAATGCCTGAAAAATTAAGATCACACCACCCACAAGATTTTTTGTAATTCAGCTAAGTAAAATACAATGCTGACTTTGAAGCAGAAACAACATCAACTGCATTAATGAGTACATCACTCTGAAGTCTTTGTTAATTTATTTAAAATTAACATGCTGGAAAGGTGATTCATTAGTCTGAACTCTTCCACCAAGGTGTCAGCATCATGAGAGAATCCAAATTTTTAAAACAATCAAAGCAATTTAATCCTGCTCAGTGTATTTGCACTGAGTCCATATTTTTTAATAGTTTATATTGAAGCATTACATGGTTGAAGCTTTCTTGGAATTTGAGACAGCTGAGAATTATAACAAGGGCATTCCCTGAGCTGAACAATGTTTAGAGGCAGACAGGAAATGGGAGAGGAAGAAAAAGGCAAAGAAAGTGGTTTGCCTTAAGTCCTACATCATTGGCTTAAATTTCTAGGTTAAAACCCAGATTGCAGCAAGTTTACCATGCTGCATGTTTACCATGAAGTGGATATTTCAGTATATACAATTGCACAGGAAACAAAACAACACCAAAAAAAGGGTACTCAGCATTTCAGCTGTTACTTATGTAGGGCAAGAAACCTTTAGACCATACTGAGTATTATTGACAAAGTAGAAATATAGTGCATTTCTCCTCTCTCCAAGTAGTCCTTCCAAGGGATTTGGATGCATTATGTATGTAATTTTCATTTGTTCAGCACTTCAGGTTCTTATGCCAGCTACATTTTTAATTTCTGCTTGCTAAGGACTAGTGAACTGGCAGCTAATCAATAGTATAATTAAGGACGACCACTGTTCCAATTTAGCAATAATCATTGCACTGTTTGGGGACATTCTGTACAAATAACTTTGTAATTTAGAAATACCAAGCAGAGGGTGGACAATAATATATGCTTTAATCAAGTATGACACAGTCATAAATTACAAGATCTACACAGAGACCAAGATAGACACCAAGGTGACTTCCCACAATCATGTCATAGGCTTTTTTACCACCTTAGTTGTTCTATCTGGTGGTCTTACCACACTGGAAAAAAAGCCTAAATGGACTGCACTGATGGAGTTTGAGGTGTTGCCTTTCTGCAAGAGGTTCTTCTCCCATAGCAGGATCAGGAGGAGGGAATGTGCCTGCTATGGGCTGCTCAGCCACTACTGTTCTCATGTGAACTTCAGGTGAAATCACTGATGCTTCAAGTCAACAGCCATGCTGTGAAACCTCACACCATTGCCACGAGGATGTCTTCACTGCCTCTCCTACCAAGCCAGTGCTGACTGCAGGGGTGAAGAGCTGAGGCACTGACTGGAACTGACACAAGATTAATCTGGACAGAAAATGCACTGATTTCAGTATCAGTGAAGGTGGTTGAACCAATTCATTCTACCATACAAAGAGTTGCCACATCTAAATCAAGTGGCACTTGATGAACACTTGCTTGTCTCCAAGACTCACTACAAAAAAGTTAACCAAGCAGGAATACTGCAAAGAGCTCTGGGTACATTTTGCTGGACCTCTTTATGCATGAAGACAGTAAATATAAACTCCATACTATTTAACATTCACAAAGGGATGATGCAAAGTGTGCAGCCCTTTTCAGACCTACAAGAATCAGTCCTGAAAGCCATTGCAACAAAAATTTTAATGCTCAACTCTGTGAGCAAGTTGTCCTCCAGACACTCCACCTCTCATGAGGGGAAACCATGAAAAGCAGCTCCTTGGGAAGGCACCAAAGGCCTCCAAGAATTCACTCACCTCTGACATGTAAACTATAGATTTCTCATCTCCCCCATTCCTCTGTGACCCCAGAATCATGAATTCTCATTCTTCACAATTGTTTCCCACGCCCAGCATACTTTTCAAATTGGTTTATCATGCCAATATCTTCTTCCCTCCTCCTCAGTCTCTTCCCCAGCACCTCTTTTTATTGCAGGTTAGACATGATATAAAACCCAACATCAGAATTGGACTTACAGCCTTGCTGTCAAGAGCCCCTTTTTTTTCTCATGTACCAAAAACTGGGGGAAGAGAGTCTCATTAGAGTTGCAGGAATAGAAAAGAAGGCAGTTGCACAGCATTAACGTAACTGGTTTCACACTTGAAAAAGAAAATCTTTATCAAGACATAAGCCACTTGACATGAAACTTACACCTGTTAACCCCCTATGAGGCACCTAGAACAATGGCTCTGCATTTGACTGAGTCTCCTAAAATATCCTGTACTGTAAATAAGCATTGAATAATTACTGGAAAATAATCTCTCAGATACCAAGCCTCTTTTCTTTGAAATTCTGCTTGTCTGGGAGAAAACAAAAAAGTAACCATAGTAACAGAAACATCAACTCCAGTAATCTCATTTTCTTTCAGAAAAAATGCTGTATTTTAGAAATTAGTGACATAAATCAAGGAGATGCAGGTACTACAGGAGGAAACCATTCCTATACCATTAAATATTCCCTTCATGTGAGCAAATAAAAATCAACACCAAGCACATAATATTTTTAAATTTATCTGTAATTGCTATCCTTAGACACCTGGAATGTATTTGTTTCAAGAGCTACAAGAACTTGGGTTCAGAACAAGCTCTAGAAATATGTGAAATACGTTAGCAGAAGTCTCAAGCATCTTCCAGGCAGCCAAACAAACCTCAACAGCTTTAAAATATGAGGACATGGTAAAGTCACACTGTATACCATAAGAAGTGGCACCAATAAGGAGGGTACCAACAAGTAAACACCAAGAGGGGAGGGAAGGCAAAAAAACTCAAGAATACAACATTACTTGTTATGAAATGGTTGTGAAAAAATATGTTTTTAGTCCATAGTGTCAAAGCACACTGGTTGTGTGTGCTACTTTAATGTCTTTCTGGTTTGCTTTTGGCTTTTTCTGGCTGTGTATAACTAAGATTGTCTGCTGGAAATCGACTTACGGCTGAGTGAGGTCACGAGTGATAAAGTCTGAACTCTTGAAGAGGAGGAAGATGTCACTGAGAGCTTTACATTTCAGAGAGCTGTTCATTGCTATCCAATAGGCATCCTAAAGAAACATAGAGATTACCTGAAACGTACCTTTATTAGCAGGAGGGACTGCAAACTTCAAGGCTATCCAAATATTATGCAACGTTTGAAATACATGCAGAAAATTATTTCCTTTTATTTTGAGGAAAACTTCATTAGTGGTTAAAAGAAACAAAATAATTATTGCTTTTCTTATGAATACTTTGATGAAAGCAGTGCAAATTCATTTGCAAAATTAAATTTTTGCCTTACTGCTTCCAGGAACTTTCTTGGAATGCTTGATTAAACATAATGTCTCTTGAGAACACAAAACAACAATATTTTGGTGCACTCATCCTTACAGTATAGTTAAGAGTACCAAAAATTAATTAGAGGAAAGTTTATTGCCTTTTTTTGAAACTGTGGTTACTTTTCATCTTTATACCACGTAAAGGTTTCAACCTGAACAAGAGCCTGCCCATCACACAACCATCTGTGACCAGGATATAGGTTTTAGATAGCAAAGTCAGTGCTGCCATGCATCAGCCTCCCTAAAAGTGCACCATCACCACCTAGTGATAGACAAGGTATCAGTGAAGCGGTGGATTCCACTTAAAGAATCCAGCACTTCACTGCTACCTTGTGTATCACTTCTTCCTTCATCAGAACCACTAGTCTCTTCTTCTTTCCAAAGCATTGAGAGAAAACAAACACAAAACATTTTGTACGACAACATCTGTTACAAGTTTTGGGAGTCAGCATTCTTACCCTTGGAGCACTCCAATTGAGTTTAGGGAAAACACTGCCACCCAAGGAACTTATTGCTTCCTGAACTTTAGCTGTGAACTCGGGAAATTCTGGTGCCTGAACGAAGAACAACAGCAAAAATATAAATTTCAATCCATTTATTAGTGAAGTGTACCCATCTTGTAAATACTATTAGAAATATATATTGCATTAAAAATAAGTCCAAAATCAGTATGAACCTCAGAAACACGGCATACAATAAAATCACTTAAATAAATCACTTTATCAAATCTGTAATTTTTTCAATCAGAGAAAACTGAAAATCCTCCCAGTTCTCACTCTCATTACTAGCAAAAAAAAAATACAAGTCAAATAACCAAACCTTAAATCCTTACCTGTTGCTTTATATCCTATGGTACATTATTGTATACAAATAAGATCCAGTAATATTTAAACTTCTAAAGAGTGATTTTAGAATTAACATATCTTTATTAATTCATAGGCAATTTGAGTGACAGCTGCTCATTTAGGCTTTAGTTTTATAAAATGTTAGTAATACTTTAATCAGCTCTTAAATTAGGTCTTAAAATAGCTGCTTAACAATATCTTGATTTACAACAGAGCACACACTGGAAAGGTTGGACTAGAAAACCTTGCCTTGTAAAGAACATTGAAAATCTAAAAATATCTTAAAAAAAAACCCAACTCTTCAGGTTGCTCCAAACTCTACCCTGAATATGGTGCTACAGAAAAAAAAAAAACAGGTTGCTGACCTTTAAAATAATATGAAAGGATTTGAAGCATATGTCAAAGATTTTTCATGTAACAGAATTTATAGCAAAAAGTATATAGGAACACGATTTCTGCCTATTTTGAAACTCAATTCAAAAGTAACTCCTAGGCTACAGCTAATTGATGTCTCTTAAACAACAAAACCCTCACAGCCACACAAGTGAATAAAAAAACCTCATACATTCTGGCATCTCCTCACTGCAGCTTCCCCAAATGCAAACACTTAAAAAAACCTTCTCACATTTTAGTGCAGTGACCTAGACTGAACTTCAAGCATTTTAAACCTTTCCTTCATAGATTACCTAGTCTCCATGGGAAACTATACTTGGAAAAACTGAAAAAATCACTTCTCTAATTTTATTTTTAGACTTTCAGTTGATTCTAGAAACTGCTCCTGCAAGAAGTAAAACTCTTCTTCCACTGCATTCTGATCCAAGTTTCTCTTGTTTTGACAGAAATCAGGAGTCCTACTATACATGTAATACCAGCACATATTAAGCCTCCTTGGGAAAATGTTACCAATGTGTTATCCACACAAGAGGAAAGTTCTACAACTGCATAAAAAAGCTGGACTCCATCATTTCCTGAATTTTGAATGCCTGGCTTTGTAAGCATTAATATTAATGCAAGTTTTTCTAAAACCAGAATTTTCTGCCCCTCCACTTCCCTCATGAGGAAGCTGTAGACTTACCTAGATATACTAGAGTAATTTGCCCTGTGCTCTTCTGACAGGTAAATACCTCTTAATTATGTAATTATAACAGAACCTGATTCAAAACTCTGGTATTACTTATTTAGCATCACTACCATGAGCTTTGCAAACCATATGATGGATCCTAAAATCCTTGTTTTAAATAATTTACAATTAAGGGAGTCTAGGTTATCAAAGGTTAAATATTTGAACTGAAGATACATCAGTGTAAATTTGAAATGTACTAGTTTTAAACTCTAGGCAATAAATTTTGTGCTAGCAGAAGCACCACTCAAAGCAGGGCTGTGATTGTATGGCACCTAATCCAACATGAGGAATTCCACAGCCTGATGAACATTAGGGAGCTAAAGGACTGAAGTCACAGTATTGATGGCAGGCAAGTGCCTTGAGTACTTTAACTCTGACAGTGACAAGGCAACTGCAAATTTCAAAAAAAGATGTCAGAAAAACATCAAGAAAGCCTGGTTTGCATCCATTATGATCTTGATTTCACGTGCAAGGAGGCCATAAAGACAGGAAAAAAAAATGCTAGAGAGAGATGTACTTAGAAGAAATAATGGCACATCAAGAAAAGAGCTGTGAAGATTGAGCTACAGGGGCTTTGTTTCTTCTGCATCCAGTCTGATTAAATAATTTGGAGAGACTCAAAGTGGTGAAAATGAAAGACAGCTATATTTAGAGCTGTACTGAAGTTAATTTCCTAGAGTCTAACAAGTGTATGATTGTCAGAGATGAAGAAAAGTGTTTATTTTAGTTAAATAAAATTAAGCCAGCAAAACCTTTTTGAAGTTACAGACATTTATACTGTCATCCATCTGAAATGGTCTGAAAAATGTTAAATACAGCAAGAGATATCTCTAACCAGCAACAAGTTTGTATCACAAGGCTGCAGAAAGGAAACTGCTGACAAACCCACAGTGGGCTTTTACAGGACCTTACCTTAAGTGTTGTAGTGTTCTCATCATCTGACCACTGCTCAAAATAAGAAAAAACCAAAGGTTACCCGTTTCCTGAGCCATCCTTTATAATTTATGAGAACATCAGAATTCATGCAGCCTCTTACAACATGTAGATCAAATCATTGCCCCAGACAGCATAATATCACCATCCTGCAATTATTTTGGCTGTAAAGTAAGACAGGAAAAACACTGTATATTCAGCAGAAGTACAACTCTAAAGTATTGATAAAAAGATACCTGTATATATTTCAATTTTGATTTATATCAGAAAGATGGACATTTCAGAACTCAGTCTTCCCTAACTACAGCTTATCTCCAGCTCCAGCACTTCCATCCTTAGACCCATTATCCATTAGCTTCACTTTTATTTATTTTTCATTTCCTTGTTGTACCTTCTGCCACCTTGTAATTACATCAGTTTTCCCTCTAGAATGGCCTTCCGAGTTATTATGGCCTCAGAAACTTTCACTGTTTCTTTAAGTAACTACTCCAAATGTACTCCTAATTTTTCAGGGCATGAAACAGCATTAAGTTCAATTGCAACATTTCTCAATCATTATTACAAATGCAATTACCAAGAAATGAAAAATAAAAAAAGTCTTCTGTGAAAGAACATAGAAATATCTTAAACTTCCCCTGACTTCACAGCATAAGTGAACACATTTCTACATTTTTCATGGTAACTACCACATGAAAATTATTTCTGTGAAGGACTCTCTGCACTTACAAATTATCCAGAAAAAGTTACATATTCATATTTTTCTCAAGATACTTGACATTAATTTGTATTTTATGCTGACCTGTATCTCCTCTGCATCATCACTGCCCTCCTGAGCATGACTTGGCGGATCTTCTCTGAAACAAAAAATTAACAGGAAAAAAATTAAGCACTGGAGTTTGACTTGACCATGTCCATTACATTTCCACAGCATTTCCAGCTCTTGATGTCAAAATGTTTTCATAAGAAGATTAAACCTCAAAACCCTGGCAGAGAAAAATCAGAGAAGCCAGTACTGAAAACTAAAGACCAAATAGCTGGCATTAGGCCTAGATCCTACCCTGAACACTTTGCTTCTTTCAAATTAGCATATCAGTTTTTGCTCTAAAACACCATAATTGAAGCTTTTTGACACCCTGTTAATGATTCTTTTCCAACTTTACTGTACTCTGACACAAACACAAATTTCATTTTTTTAAAAAACAAGTTCAGTTTAAATTTTTGCCTCCATACTCCCTTTCCAAGTAAAAATTCATAAACCTTGAGTTTCAAATGTTAACCTGTGAGTTTCTGGCTCTGAAAAGAAAATGTCCTCGCACTCAGCATACAGACAAAAGAAGATCCTATGGAAAGTGGAGAGTGTAGCAAACAGGGCAAAGTCAAATGTAAATCCCCACCAAAAGTCAATTCTTAGACAAGCTGAGTCTCTGCAGTCCCTCAATGCACTTCCATAGGGACTAAACCATCAATCCAGTTTTTGAGATCTGGACATCAGACAGGGGTGCACTGAAGGTTAAAAGCAGTCTTGGCCTTAAGTGCAAGAAGATCACATTCACTTATAGCTAAGGAAATTCAAGTCAGAGAAAAAATGGTTTCTAAAAGATGCAAACATCTTAAAAATCTAATTTAAGTCAATCATACAGCTGTCCATTACTCCATTGAAGACAGCAAAATTGTAGAACACAGCTGTTAAGTCAAACCTTCAATTTCAGCCTTTCTGAAGGCTTATTAAAATATACAGCTACTGCTAAATAAATTGCACAATTCTGCAGAAGCAGGTGACAATGCTACTTCTGATCCAAAATGATTTAAAAAACAATTCTAATTTTCTGGATATCCTTTAATAAGAAAAAGAATTTAGAAATTAAAAATTAAATCCTTTCATGTTTACAAGCCATTTAAATTCAATTTTTATATAAGTTGATTCCTCATAAATCAGACCAAGCTCCCTTTCACTCACAGCCTCACTGGTTGCTCTGCAAGGGGCAAACTACCAGTTAGGGAATCATGGAGTGAGGACTGATTTCTGGGTTTGATCATTAACAAGATGCATGCAGCAACCATTCCACAAGGAAACCACACAGTGAGATCCTACACAGAAGCAAAGAGCAAGGCCTGTGCTGTTACCAGCTGTTCCTGCTACCTCTCCACCTCATTCTTCTGCATCCAAAATCCTGGCATGGGTATAAATACAGGACATTCAGCTTTGTCATATGCATGGATTACCCATATGCAAATGATTATATAAAATGCTACTAACTATTGAGTCTGTTTATAACTTATTTTATTGAGAATTAAGCTCAGGTAATGTCACTTCACCCCTGGACTGATATGGGACAGGTCAAGCCTGTGAACCAGACCCAGCTAGATCCAAAGAACCAAACACAAACCAGCAGCTGAGCATCCCAGAGACTGGTACATTCCCCAAAGAAAGGTGAGGAAAAAAATGAAAGGACTTTGTCCACTTGTCTAGAAGGAATTGTAGTTAATGGATTTTAAGATCTGCTTCAGGCACCAGCAAATCCAGCTGTACTAACAACAGTCAGCCCATTCACATGCTCACACAGTGTGAGGTTTACTGCAGTCACACTGGTCAAATTTAAAAACTCATTATGCTCAATACAATATGTATATACAAAATGCTGTTGTGAATATAAAATGGCATTAATACTTGGAGGCTGGGGAGAAAACACACTTTACCTTCCAGAAACCACCAGTGTTCCATCATCCAGCAAATATTCTTTCACATTCTCTGGCAGGGGAAGTATAACACTGGAAGAAATGTGAAAACCTCTTTAATACCTTATTATTACTTGTTATAATAAAATCCTAGTAAAATAAAAGTATTTGTTTTTTTCATAGCACATACTCCAACAACACTAGGATTTGTCCTCTAACATTATAGAAGAAAATTCTCTTTCGCCCATCTTATCCCTCACCAAAAAAAGCAATGCCCATTTTCCCTCCATGGAAGCATAGGACAAAACTTTTAGATGAAATACACAAAAATGCCCCACTCCTTCAAAGCTCTAAGAACTTCCAAGTAAAATTGTGTGCAGCTTGTGAAGAGACAACATGTTGCTCAAACTAAAACGAAAGGTTTTCCTTCTGAAATCCAAATCAAAATTTGCCTATGCCATCCTAATGTTCCAAATATGCAGGACTGTCACTAAACTTACTAAAAATAAGTCTGTGTTAAACACTAAGAAAGATAAAAGATCAAATGCTTTGATTACTAAAAGCATGATGTCAGCACTTTTTGATCCAACAGGGTGGCTATCTTGACTTTCCTGAGCTACTGGTAGTTCTTGTAACTATCTCATGACCTCTAGCAGCACCTTAGAAACTGCAGAATTTCCTATGGCTTCCAGAAATACACAGAAACACCAAGTTGGCCACTTGGCTTGGATCTACTCAGTCACAGTTTAAGTAGGAAAGTAGAAACAGTGTGGATATCTTCTGCTCAGCATGGAGTTCCACCAGGAGAGCGGGGAGCACAGGGGTACCTGGCCTGCCCCAGGGCTTCCCAAAACACTCCCTTGGGATTGTGAGAGACAAGACCCCAGCTCCCTGGGCTGCAGTTGATGGCTCAATCAATCCTGCACCACCTCCATCCCAGCTCTGCCCCACACAGGTCCCCTCTATCCAAACAACCCCACAGAATCCCAGAATGGGTCAGGTTGGAAGGGACCACAGGGCTCATCTGCTCCGACCTCCCTGCTCAAGCAGGGCCATCCCAGAGCACAGGGCACAGGGCAGGGATGTGTCAGACACTTCTGCAATATCTCCGGTGAGGGAGACTCCACAGCCTCTCTCCACAATCTGTTCCAGTGCTCGGTCACTGCTCAGGACAGAAACTCTTCCTCATGTTCAGGTGGACTTTCCTGGGCATCAGTTTCTGCCCTTTGCCTTCTACAGCTGGGCACCACCAAGCAGAGCCGGGTCCATCCTTTGGCATCCCCTTTTTAGATATTTATATGCATTAATGAAGTCCCCTCTCGGCCATCTCTTTTTCCTTACAGTACCTGAAGGGAACTTGCAGGAAATATGGAGCAAGACTATTTACAAGAGCTTGTAGTGACAGCACATGGGGGAATGGGTTCAAACTGAGAGAGAGTCGGTTTAGATAGATATTAGTTATAATTTTTTTCTTGTGAGGGTGGTGAGGCCCTGGCACAGGTTGCCCAGAGAAGCTGTGGCTGCCCCATCCCTGGAGGCTGGAAGGAGCTTGGAGCAACCTGGTCTAGAGGAAGGTGTCCTTGCCCATGGCAGGAGATTGGAACCAGATGATCTTTAAGGTCCCTCCTAACCCAAACCATTCTGTGATCCCCGAGGCTGAACAGGCCCAGTTCAGCTTTCCCAGTCTCTTAACCACGCTCGTAACCCTGCACTGGACCCGTTCCAGGAGCTCCATGTCCCTCCTGCTCTGAGGAGCCCAGAATCGGACACCGCACTGCGGGTGAGCCTCCGCAGGGCAGAGGGGAGGGGAAGGACACTCTCGCTCGCCCCACACTCCTCCCCACAGCGCTCCCCTACGCCCGCACCGCCTCTCCCAGCCCCCGCCGCCCCTCACCGCCCACACCTGCGGATGGTGACTGCCTTGAAGAGCGGGTACCACACGGAGAACTGGCAGTGCGCCACCTGCTCCTTCTTCATCCTCCTCTTCCTCCTCCTCAGCCCGGCCGCTCCCGGAAGCTCCCGCTCCGCCCGGAACCTCCCGCGCAGCTCCGGGCGCCGCCCGGCGCCATCGCCGGCGCACAGGGCCCGGCTCCGCCCCCGCCGCCTCAGCGCTGCCCGGTGCCGGCAGCGCCCCGGAGCTCTCGCTGCGCTGCCTTCGCTCTGCCCTTCTGCCCCGAGCCGAGGAATAGCTGAGTAACGCGTTATCCTTTTAGGTTCTGCTCTCCTCCCTGAGCCCGCGTGTGCCCTGCATGGAGCTGTTTCATAGACTCATAGGATGTTAAGGGGCTGGAAGGGTTCCAGTTCCAATCACCCCCTGCCATGGGCGGGGACACCTCCCGTGAGACCGGGTTGCTCGAGGCTTTATCCGTCCTGGCATCCACAGCTCCCTGGCAATCTGTTCTGGTGTCTCACCACCCTCACAGTAAAGGATTTCTTCCTAATACTTCACCTAAGTTTCCCCTCTTTCAATTTGTACACATTACCCCTTGTTCTGTCACTACACTTTTGATGAATAGGCCCTCTCCAGCTTCCCTGTATCTCCTTCAGGTGCTGGAAGGTGCTCTGAAGTCTCCACACAACCTTCTCCAATTTTCTCAGCCTGTGTTTGCAGGGGAGGTGTTCCAGTCCCCTTATCAACTTCGTGGCCTCCTCTGGACTTGCTCCAGCAGTTCCATGTCCTTGTAGTGTTTGGGACACAGAACTGTGCACAGAGCTCCAGGTGGGCTCTCACAAGGGCAGGGGAGAGGGGCAGAATCTTTGGATGCAGCCGTGGGCTGTGAGCTCACATTGTCAGCTCGTGTTAAGTTTTTTATCAACCACTATTTCGTTTTGCTCAGTCCCAAGTCAAGCATTAACAGAGCAGTATGGGGGATGGTTAAGCCCCGTGGTTCAGCTGTTGTGTCCCGTTCATGGCGTTGTTTCCATGCAATGTTTCCTCGTGTGCTCTCACATCTGCACTGTGGGGATGTCTCCCCAGCTGTGTGACACCTCAGCTGTTGGGAAGTTTGATAACACCATGGACCTGCCTCTCACCCTCTTCTGCTTGTGTGAGATAATCCTTGTTTGCTTTGCAGTTACTTGCCCACGTTTTATTTGGCACTCAGTGGGTCATCCATGTTTCTAGATACCATGATAAAAATGAAACATTTTCCCCCTACTTTTCTCCCTCCCCTCAACTTAATTGTTACTTAATTGATATTGTTTCTAGAATCATAGCGCTGAAGTGCAAGTAACAAGGTTAAAGCGCCTGAGGTGTTTTTAATGATGTTTATCTTCAGCCTAGGTATCTCAGAGTGCTGTTGGTTAAATCGTGCATAAAATGTTGCCAGTGTGTCTTTTGCACACTATAAGAAAAGCTGTATTTCATTTGACCTTGAATTTGCCATGGGACTCCCCCCCATTGCTGAGCTTCCATTAAATCTGGTTGCTATCAGCTGGAATGTGTGTTTGGATCAGAGAATATCTTCTGAAAAGTGATTTAGGAAAGCTAATCCATCTATCTAAGTATTAATATTGAAGTATAGTTCTGATATCTTGACTTCTCTCTCAAACTGATTCACAGACCTCAGTTGACTTAAGATTTTAACTGCTGGGAAGGTTAATTTGGAAACTGTAGAATGGCTGGATGCTGCCTTGAAAGGAAGCCACTCCATAAAGAAATAAGCCATGGGAATAAAGTTACATGTTTTATAAATGGCATGGCTTTTTCAGGACAGAATTTGACCCCAGTTTGAAATAAATGGAAGAAGCAGCATGATTTGCCAGCAGTACACTGTAACACTGGGCACAAAAACTACCAGAGAAAGTAGAAAACATTTATTTTTCCCTCTAATTGATAGTTTGAGTGCTGTTGATTCATGTTAAGGCAGTTGATAAATGTGGGCACTTTGACATATTCTTAAGATTGCATTTATAACAATTAAAAATGTGTATTCTTAGAGCTCATGTAATCCTAAGTCAGGTAGCCAGGCTGCTGTATCAGCTGCATTGAATTTTTAACTCAAATGAACTCGTATTTATATGCAGAGGGAATTTTATGAGATAGAAGAACTGCAAGACAAGGCATGATCTGAAAGCTAAATTGGCCTTTAGAAACCTCACATTTTAGTGTTAAATTTAATTTTCAGTTGTAGCTAATTTTGTTTATGAACAAGAGATGTTGCTATCTTTGACAGCATGACTAACATGAGATGCCAGAAATGCAGCCTTCATTTAACCAAACAGCATTTCAGCTTGTAACAGCAGAAATTCTCACTTCTATACTGCCAACTGAATCTGGACAAAAATACTGTTTTGGTGGAACTTCTAAAAATGTCACTATACATAGAGTTACTGCACCCACTTGTGGAGGAGACCCAAACTACAGAATCTGGGATAGATCAGCATTCCTCTCTTTTTGAGATGTTCACCCATTTTAGGTTTTAATGATAATTCAAACTACTGAAACTGTATTTTTTGTTGTTGTTGTTTTAAGTAGCAAGTCACTGCTGATTCTCTCAGGAGAGAACAAGCTGTTTTGAAAACAGGTTCTGCCATGAGATGAGGTTCTAGTATTTTTTTTCAAGATACAACTGTGGTAATCCACATTTGAGAAAGATACACTGGTATTTGTGCAGAAGGATTAGTGTGGTCAATGGAACAGGATTTCCTGTGAGGGGAGAGTAAAAGAGGAAGACTTAGCCCAATCCAAAGACAACTTTAACGAGGCTATGGTTCACTCTCTACTCCTTTGATACATTTATATTGACAATGCAATAGGCTATAATTCTTTCCAAAGGTAGGAGATGAATTTGCTGTAGCTGGGCATGTAAGGTTTTTGTGTTTTTAAAGACATCACACAGAGCCTCCTTTGACTGTTTCTCCTGGGCTGTGCTTCTTTTTCCTATGTTTGGTGGAAAGCTTGATCTTGTATTTGAGAATCACAGCATGAGGCCATGGCTATTGTCCAGATAAAACTCTTCAATCCTAAGAGAAGGGAGTTCCAACACTGGAACAGCTGACTGAACTGAAGTGGGATAGAAACCAGAACACAAGCAACTGAACAGTTTTTCATACAAATAGTGGTAATAAAATTATGTCGTTTTGAAAAGGAGCTTCATTGCCTTAAGAGAATATTATAGAACTTTTTTTTTTTTTTTTTTTTTTTTTTTAAGGAACAGAATTTGGTTTAACAGGTCAGGGTTTCTTTTCAAGACTTCATTACAGAAAACCAATCTTCACATTTGACCTCTATCACCTACTTCATCCAAAACCACTTTCTTAAGACTTAAGGAAGAGCCTGCCCTGTGTACAGACCAGGGAAATGGTTTCATGTAATTTAGTTTTATTCCTGCTGATAAACAAAAATATTTAGTCCTACCTGTTCCTTTTAACTACTCACTGCAAGTGAATGTCAATCCAGTATGTAAGAAAGCTGATTGTTGCTCTTTCATGTTTCACTAGCGTGCAACAGATGTTACCACAAAAGGATAAAGATGAAGTAAAAGCTGGGTGTGACAGAGAAGCTTTTCACACACTTTGGTACTATTCTTTGCTAGAGACCACAACAGAGCCTTATTAATCCATAGTTGAAGTTATGGAAAGATTCTTTTTGACTTTATGGAAAGATTATGACCATCATAACTATGACTATCATAACAATCATCCATGAGTATAGGTGATTGAGATCTTTAAGATTATCTCATCTCATCTCATGTGTCCTGGTGTTTAAACTGGTTTCTTTTCACTGGCTTTTGCTTATGATTCATGATGATTTTCAGGATTTCAGTATTAAGTTAATATCAGAGATTGTTTCCTGGTATAAGTTTCTGTGCTGAAAGTGCCCCATAGTACCACAGTCTCACAGGGTCAGTCTCTAATACATTTTTTTTTTCTGCTGCCTGCTGTGTCTTTAGGCTGGAACTGGTGCATAATCTCACTTTCCTGGGGATGCAGGCTGAGGCACAAGCTGCAGGTGCAGAGCCTTGCTTTGGGCATTTTTAAAATGAAAAATGCATGGTTGCATGGTGTTGGGCACATCATTCCCAGTAAGAGACTGACATGCCATGGTCACACTATCACACCAGCCCCATGTGCTGCCCCATGTTTTTTGACCTTGCTTTTTAGTGGAAGGATTGAGTAATTTACGTGTTTATTTGTGATGTGAGCTGGAGGTAGGTTCTAGTTCTTATTTTTAATAGCAGACAGTTTTTACAGGACTTTACTGAAGTCCTCTTGGCATAAGTTTTTTTTTTTTTTTGCACTTTCACAGTGGAGTGCAGAATCCTGTTGTCCAGACACTGTTGACAGAGCATTTCACCCAGATCAGAATGAAACTACTTGAAATGGATTAATTGTCTGTATGTATGTCTGACATTTGAATAGGTAAGAAACGTGTCTTCAGCTGGCATAGCTCCCTGGCAGCTGATAGGACTATTAAAACTGTACAAATCAGGGATTTGACCCAAATTTACATTTCTCCTTTAAATTATTTGACTCTGAAATCACTGGGTGGAGCTGAAAACATGAATTGAACTTGCCATCACATGTCCCTGACTTTCTCCAACAAGCTATATTTGTTAATTTACGGTGCAGAAATGAACCTTTTAACTTTCCACTGAAAGCAAATATTGATTTTGTTTCATATATATCTGGACTTTGCACAGGAGGGGAAAAACCTGACATTCCTGAAAATGGCAGCTGAGACATCCACAGAAGTTGCAAAAACAGCTAAACAGTTCGTCCTTAAGGAAGAGGTACATCGTGCTTGGGTTTGACTCTTTTTGTTGTTAAATAACAATTATTTGTGAGTTTGTGAGTGCAGAGTACAAAATGCTAGAGAGGCTGGATGTTCATAAAAACCTATTCAATAGACAAAAAAATTCTTCTGGGTTGTCAGAGAGTTTAAAAGATGTGACGTTCCTCTTTATTGAAATAATAATACAAATTATCAATGAGGAAAGAGAAATCTACAGTGTTGCATTATTTTAAGCTGCTTCTCTTTTTTTTCAGATTTTGCATCTGTTTCTTGTATTGTCTCTTCAGGAGGTTTTTCAATGTTCAGAAATAATGCTGATATGTCTGAGAGACTTTACAAATTGGTGGGTTATGAAACTCAGCAACAGTTTTCTCTATCAAACAGCTTTCTGTCTCTTTAAGGTGGCAAACCACCAAGGGTTGCTTTAACACGTTTTGTGTTTGCTGAAAGGATTTGAATTTAGATAATTGCTGTTTCAAAGACATCAGTAAGGAATTAGTAAGAATAATACCAGTCCTAAGAAAGGATTCTGGAGGTACTTCATTCTTATTAGAAGCACTTTCACCCTAAACTGCCTATATTTGTTTCTGTCCCCTTTAAAGTGAACTCTTAAAAGTTAATCTTTGGTGTTAAGGCAGGTTTGGCAGTATCCTGCTCTTGTTATAATACAAATGTGATTTATTTGTTCTTCATGGAGTAACACACTCTTGTAATTTCTTCTGGTTTCAAGGCACAAGGAAAGAAGAGATTTGTTTGTATTATGTCCTTTCTCTTGGGCAATTTTAATACAAATATTTTGCAAGCATTAAAGGATTTAATTTTTTGAATGTTTTTGGGTTTTCTATTTAGAGCTAGGTATTTTACAGGCAGCATTTTCATTTTATCCTCTTTTGGTTTGGTTTTGTATAGCTTTTGTATGGTTTTGTTTCTTTGGTTTGTTGTTGTTTGGGGTTTTTTTGTAATGTCTCTTAGTTATTCTCTTTTTTTAACAACTCTTTGATATCACTGGAAATTTATAATTAGATCTTATATATGTTTACTTTTTTCAATAATTTTGTGGGTTTAATACAGAGAAGTATTTACCATCTTTCTGCCAGTGGCTCTTATATCAGAAGTGGTTCTGTAACTGTGCAGTAACAGTGTGGCCTGATGCTGGACTATCTTCCATGAAAGTGGGAGCTGATCTTACTTCATTCTTCCTTTTTCTGGGAAGGCACATTCAGGCTGTTATAAGCAGATGTTTTTTGCCCCTCAAAGTAATAGACAAATAAATAAAAATAACTCATTTTAACACAAGTTACAGTAAAATAAGCAAACTGCTAAGCTAGTATCTTTGGATTTTTCTCTTTTTACATAAAAGATGAGGAAACATCATAGGGAAAATAAACTCACTTATCCCAGAAAAGACATTTGGTCACAGTGTTAATGCCAAGTACTCACTCAGCAGCTTTCAGAACCTAAAGGGGCAGGTATGTGTCACTCTCAGAGCTGCAGAATACAGCAGTTACACAAGGCCACAGTCTGGGATCAGGGCAAGAAGAGTTTCAGCGTAGCTTGGTTTTCAGTCCTGCATGCTCAGCTTTTGGGCTGTGCTCTCTGCTAAGGGGGCACTCGTGAGCACCAGTGTAGCTAAAGTCTGTGCAGCCCAGAGACCCTTTTGCAGCTGATACATTACCCTTGCAAAATCCTACTAAAAAATGAGGACTTTGCAGTACATAAAATCCCACTGAATTAATCAGAACTTGGTTATAAAACTCATGTTAAGAAAAGCTACTGTCTTGGGGTTATATTTTTATTCATATTCAAGAATTTAGAGTAATTTTTTTTCTGTATTAGCAATAGGAATGCTGTTGAACATTCCTGCATGTGGTGTGATGCTGAAACCTAAAAAAATTGTGTTGTTTCTCCCAATTCTTTGGAATTAATTTTATAATGTATTTAACAAATCATTCTTTATTTTAGGTAATTGTAGAAAGACAATGGTTGAAGCTTGCAGAAACAACTTACACTGATCCCTTTGGGAAAACCAGGTAATGGCCTCTCTGGTATTGCAAATTCCCAATTGTAGAGACTGGCCCCAGGCTAGAGAGCATGAGCATTACAAACACATCACTCCACACAAGATAAGAGCTGTTCATTGTGAGGTTACTTCAGGGCTCCTGCTGTTCAGAGGAGAGAATCTTACTCCAGCAGATGTGCAAGCATTGAGATTTAATTTGGCTCCTAAATCCTCTTGGGCACATTGGACCTGGATTGTGCTGCATTTCTTTGGAAGGATGCGACACAGAAGCAAGTTCCAGCTGTGCAACTACTCTGTGACAATCAGGGAGTCCATCCTGTGGCTTTTCTGGTTTTTCATTACAAGTTCCTTTTTCCCTGCTGGTGGTGCTGGATCCTGCATATTATTGACAAATTAATGTCCTCTTGTATGTTATCATTTCTGTCCAGTTCTTTTGTACTCTTTAGTTTTGCTGTATTTATGTAGGTGTTAAACATGGCTTTAGTTCCCTCCCCTTAATGTGTTAGATTCTGTACTGATTGCTTTCTCTAGTGCCTCCCAGTTCATCAGCAGAGTATCCTCTTAAAATTAGCAAGATTGGATGTTTTGTGTAACTAAAATTAACTATTTTCTCTCTCCCTCCTTAAGTAAGCAAAAGAAAACTATACTATAGACATTTTATAGTGCCAGTGTATGACAGGGCCTGCCTATGGCCTGCTGCTTCTTACAAGACCTCACTGTGTGATGGTACATTTTGCTTTAAGTGAAAGTAGCAAGGGTAGAAGATGATTTATGTATTCATTTGTTCTTTTCTCTGTTTAAACAGAACTTGGGAAACTGTAAAACGTACTGGCAACAAAAAGGGAGTTACAGCTGATGGTAAGAATTGGTGGCTTTTTCTGTTTGCCTTTTTTTCCTGTGAAAGCCCTTCTGATAAGCTGACAATGCAGATTTTGAGCTGATCTGTTCCTGAATGAATGAGGATGTGGAACAGGTGGCTTGGCAGAGCTGGCTTTGCTAATTGAAAAGCTAACTTAAGTGCTGAAGAATCAGAACCTTACTGGTGGGATTGCTTTCCCAAGGCCATTGTGTTCAATTTAAAATTATGGAGCACTTCCTAAGACATCAGGGGTGCCCTGACACAGAGTAGCTCACAAACTGGTGATTGGGTCTGCTGTTAGGGGCCAAGGGGCTCTTTGGAACATGATTTAGAAATGGAGAGTAGAGTTATCTACAGAGGCTTTCAAGCAGTTTCTGTAGGCAGGAGAGCCCTTCCCTGAGGCTCAGTCTTGCTTGGTATATGTGGCTCTGGCTTGCTGGGGAGCTTTGAAGATCTCTCACTGTGCATGATATAAAGAGCTTAAATTCATCATTCAGGATTCTGGAGCAGGCATCTCAACATTTAATGCTCAGAGTAGCAGCAAGGTTCCTTTCCAGATTTGGCACTAAAATCTTTCTGCTACACTCACGTTCCATGTCCTTGTGTCTCCTATGGCTGTGGTAGGTGTAGCAGTGATAGCAGTGCTGCAGAGAACCCTGCACTACGACTGCATTGTCCTGGTGAAACAGTTCAGGCCCCCAATCAATGGCTACTGCTTGGAATTTCCTGCAGGTAAGTGGCTGAAACATTGGGATGAGTCACATATGGTTCAGTGTGTTTAGATTTGCTTGGAGTGTCAATCTTTATGAATTTTATAGGTTGTATGTATTTTATAGGTTAGACTTGAGGATCTCCAAGGTCTTTTCCAACTTAGTTGATTCTGTGATTCTGTGATCTTAATGAAGCTCCAGCTGGAAGACCATGCTGAGCTCCGCTTGCTATTCCAAAATTGGAATATTTGATAATAACAAAACCAAAATAAGCTTGTTTTAGTAGATTGGAGAAAATTCCCTCCACTTCTCCTTTTTCTAAGAGTCAAAGCATTTGGCTTCTTTCCCTCATGAGAATACTAATGCCATTTTTGGGGAAGGCATCATGATTCTGTAGATAATTGGTTAAGGATGTGGGCAGCAGTATAATGAATCCAGGGATTGGAATCCTTCCTAACACTTATCTCACTGTAAAGACAGAGTAGTGATGATGTTTCCCCTTTTCCATAAAGCTTGATTAGATCTCAGGATGGATATTGCAGTTAAATGGGAAGCTTTTAATTGTTTTTGTGTATTATGTATCTCCCAGGCCTCATTGAGGAAAACGAGTCAGCAGAAAGTGCTGCGCTTCGAGAGCTGAAGGAAGAAACTGGGTACAAGGGGGAAGTCATTGAATGTACTCCAGGTCTTTGCTTTTTTTTGTTTTTTTCCCACCAAAGCTAATTCTGTCTTGATGGCTACTCTAAATGTCTGAAATGCTGTAAACCAAAGGGAAAATCCAAGCAGCAAAGTCTATGCAGATTAGCAGGGTAGCATCTCATGGCTGTAAAAGTAAAACTTTGGTCCTTGATGTGAATCAGTTGCCAAACTTCAGTCTGAAGTAAGTTTGATGTCTATAGGGAGGAAATTGCTATTAATTAAGATCCTTTACACAAAACCCAATTATTCAAGCTGTGATTTGGCATTTTAGTGTAAAGGTCTAAATTGCTGGACTTCTGTGAACAGCATCTATGAACTTAGAAAAAAAGCTGCATAATGCAGAGGTCACCCTTCTGTCAGCTGTGGGGAGGTGACAGTACTTGTGGGGAGGTGACAGTACTCGGGTTCTCCAGCTGGAAAGAAGAAAGGAGAGTAATTGCAGTAAATTTGGAGATCCTTTGGAATATGGTTGTTCCAATCCTATGCTTCCTACATAAGATAAAATGAAGGCAAAATGAGGATCATAAATCAAACTTGAGAAGGTAGGTGAGGCACTTAGGATTTTGAGGAAATGTCATTGCAGTTGAGTCTTGTCTCTGTTATTAGGTACAACTGCATGCTGGAGATTGGGAGAGGTTGGAGACAGGTGATGGCAAAATTAGACTCCAACAGACTGAGGAAGTCTATAAGGGATAGTTCACAGTAAATCTTTAGTCTATGGAATGGAAAGTAAATTTGGCTGTGAAAACAAGTCTTCACAGGCATCTGTAAAAGAGCTGAGAGTTACAGAAGCATTACTTCTAAGAATATGCGAAGACAAAGTTTTCTCTCCTCTTACAGCACAGATGTCTGCCAAATATATATTCTCCTATTGTATCAGATACATTTCTGTGAAAGCTTTTGCTAAAATGTCAAGGTGCCTGACTCCTGCTCTGGAAAATGAACCTCTCCATGTGCTTGTTGGCAGCTCTGTGCTTGGACCCAGGAATGTCAAACAGCACAACACACATTGTGAGCGTCATCATTAATGGAGATGAGGCTGAGAACACAAGACCTAAGCAAAACCTTGGTGAGTTTTGTACCATTTATTTGAACATTTTGAGAAGATAACAAAACAATGGGTTTAAAACAGTTAACCCCACCACTTCACCTCTTCTGTCCTAGCTGATTTGGATACTGCACATCCTTCCAATCACATCCTGCAGTCTAGATGAGTGTGTCTCTGCTGAATCCACTGGGGAAACCCAGCTGCGAAGTGTCAGCTGTTGGCACACTCAGAATAAAACATTTTAGTGCCAAATTTCAGTGAGGGCCATAAGCACTTGTGAACCTAGATACTGCTCTCAGTCATAGCTTTACTCTGGAAGTAATTGCAGTGTCACTCACAGTCAGTCAGCCATCAAATGCTTTTTAATTGTAAACTCTCGTGTATTTCAACTCCTAACTCACTACTCTTCTCATTTGCAGATGATGGAGGTACGTAATGTGACTGTGATCTCATTGACAATAAGGTCATGATTCTTCATATGGCAAGTTTTACGTAGAAAAAGTCAGTTAAAACTAGTTTTTATTTGTGCTTGGGTAATCTCCTGACCCTAATCAAATGTGCCTGAGGTTGACTTTGGCCTAGATGCAAATTCCTGAGGGGCATTATTACGTCAATTATCTTTCCCAGTGTTGCACCTATAGCACCAGTATTTCAGGAAATACAAATTACTGACCCCCCCAACAGCTGTAGGTCAAGGCCTAAAGACAATTCAGAGAGACAGGGGAGGGGTAAGCCAGCATAAATTCATCATTAACAAACCCTTTGAGATGGTTTGGTCTTGAAATGCATCTCCAATCCATTCCTCTACCAGGAGAAGCCAGACAAGTTTTCTTCATCAGTGTATTTTTCATTCTCAAAAGGGAGGCTTCTCTTTTTGGGATTCTTATCCTTCATAGCTACCAGCTACACTTTTTACCCCAACTGTTTTTCCAGCTTTTTTCTGCCAAACATTTTTTAGTGAGCCCAGTCACTGCCTTCTCCTGTTTAATTGACCTTTTCTTGATACATGAAAGCTCACAACTTTTGGATGGTGATGAGCATTAAATCAGTTTCTTTCCCCTTCTAAATTGCAAGAAACAGAAAACTGAGGTAAATTTCTGTACTGTTCATTAATTTAAGAACGTGTAAACCTTTTTCTTTTCTCCTAGAATTTGTGGAAGTTGTTTCACTTCCAAAGAATGACCTACTGCAAAGGATTGATGGTAAGAACTTTCTGACACATTGAATGCACGAACATGAGCTTCAATAATCCCTTCTCAGGGCTCTTCATGTCATCTCTCACCCTAGAATACTGTATGTTAAACAAAAAGCTGTGAGAGACCTGGCCAGATATGAGAGTGATAGCAGGAAGAGTTTGCAGTGTCTGGAATGCTACACATCTTCATTTTAGCAAGGACTTAGATTTCTGTAAAGCTGAGGTTTTAACAGCATCTCATGATCTTTTTTCTTTTATTTTCAGAACTAGTAGCAGAGGAACATCTGGCAGTAGATGCCAGGGTTTATACTTATGCATTGGCTCTAAAGCGCGCAGCAGAAAAACCGCTCCAAGTTCCTTTTATGAAGTTCTAGAACTGGACAATGAGAAATTTAATTCAAAAACTGCCCAAGTTGGATGGCTTAGAAGTACAACTCTTCTTGTAATCAAGGTCCTTTGCTTTACTTGTAGAGCAAAAAAAAGTGTTTGTAGTAATGATTCTGGTATTTTTATTTTGAATTATGTAACTGACAAAAATTATTTCCTCTAACTGCTCTGTCAAGCCTTGACAGAATATTCATAATAAAAATACTGTTTAATTTTCAGAATGGCTTATTTCTCACTAGATTCCTCTCTGCACTTACAATTCAGTATAGGAAAGATGCTTAGGTAACCGTGGTCGGTGTTGTAACACCATGGTTCCAAAGGAGGCAGAAGCAGGAGAGTGAGTGCAGGTCTCTCTCACAGCACTCACACAACTCCTAACACCTGGAGAGAGGAAAGCTCATGGTGGGCTGCAACTTCTTTATGATGGGCAGCAGAGGGGCTGGCACTGATTTCTTCTCTCTAGTGACCAGTGATAGGACCCAAGGGAATGGCCTGAAGTTATGTCAGGGGCAGTTTAAGCTGGATATTGGGAAAAGTTTCTTCACAAAGAGGGTGGCTGGGCACTGGAACAGGCTTCTTGGGGAAGCGGCCACAGCACTGAGCCTGACAGTGCAAGATGTACAATACTCTTGGGCACATGGTGAGATTCTTGGGATATCCTGCACAAGGCCAGGAGTTGGACTCAGTGAGTCTTGCAGGTCCCTTCCAACTCTCACAGAATTGATTGCAGAATATCCTATTAGTAGTATTTTCTGTGACAGGAGCAGGGACAGCAGCACAGGAACACTGTGTGCATGCTCTGGCTGAAGTAATTGAAATGGCAATTTAAAGAACTTCCTATTATGATTTAGACATGATGTTTCCTTCTCCCAGCCCTAAGCTATGCAGAAAGAGAATACTGGTTTGTTTGGTCTAAAATAATGATTATGACACCACCATCTACTGGTGCAAACCAGAACTGTGCAGGCCCAGGGGATCCTGCTGAAGGTATGAGGTCACTTATGTGCCCTGAGAGGGCACAGCCTTGAAGTTTTCTCTCTCCTGAGGACACATGTTTGTACCAGGCTGCACCTTCATTCAATCAAATCACTTCTAGGTACATCTTATCCCAAATAAACCTTCAGTGCATCTGCACACAGTGGGCTGCTACTAATTATGTAAACAGCCACCAGGGCTGAAAGGTCAGGATCTGAGAGATTTAATAAACACACATCAAAATCAGTCCTGCCTCTGAAATAGACGAGGACAAACGTGCATAATTAGAGAAACTTGTTGAAATAGAAAATTGCTTAAGAGTTTCTTACATGCACAAACAACACAAAGTTACTTTCAAATTAAGAGTGAGAGAAGACAGAAGAAACATGACATAAAAGGGAAAATTTGATTACAGCAGAGCAGAAAAGTTCAATGACTTTAAGGGGAGGAATCCTGGGATTTTTTTTAAATTGTAGCTGCTAAAAGTTAATCAGAATTATATTCTAGAAAGAAAAAAAAGGAGGAAGAAAGGGAGCCTTGTAGACCTACCTCCCTATCAAGGCATTGTAGAAATTACCGAAGACTGCACGTGAATTACACCTGGCACACACAAGACACAGGAGAGAGTTTAGTTAAATAAGTTTATTGTCTAACGCTTACATTTGTTACATCGCCGCTGTAAAGTGCGACAAATTTTCAGCAGGAACTCCCTGTTCCCCCTTTTCCCTCCTATGAACTGCTTTAGGAACCAGGCCTCATTCTTTAGACTCACAAAAGCGAAGTGGACATGAAGTTTCAGTGGCACAGTTTTCACAAGTACATGGTTGAACAGAGCTGCTGGGCTGGGCTGCCCTGCCTCTGTGACAGCCGCTGCCCCACAGGAGGCCTGGGGCAAGAACCCGGCTGCCCTGGCCGCAGCAGATCCCCCACAGAGCCAGCTCTCAGGTGAGATGAGTATCAGCCGCCCGTAAATGTTTGCTTGCCCACCCGCAGAGCTCAGAGAAAGGTGCCTGGGTGGAGGCATGGCAAAGGAATAAGGAGTTCTGAGTTCAGTGGTGGGGAAATGAGATTTTTAAAAAAGTATAAAAATTAATGTAAAATACTGATACAAATAAATTTTGTCAGGAATACTGGCACGTGGCAATCTGAACTCAGGTTTTTTTTTTTTTTTTTCTATTAGGGACAGGGAAATTAACACTTTACTGCTGTGTGCAAAGACGTTTAGGGCTGTCAAACTGATACATTTTACCATCTCACTGTAGTGTCTGAACAGCAAGGTAGATGAATTGTTTCCAGCATTACAGGCAACACTAGATAATACTTAAACAAGATAATGTAAACTTTATTCTTAAGGCAGCTGGTACTAACGCTGCACACAGGCATTGCTCAATGCCCATTACAGTAATGGGACACGTAGCACTTGGAAACAAGTAAAAAGAAAATAGCATTATTGGACTAAATGAGGCATGTTGTCAAAATACTTTCCCTTTCACACAAACCATGAAATATTTGGACATCTAGAAAAATAATGCACCTACTCCTCCAACTTCAGCCTGTTCTTTTACAAATATTTCAAAATACTGATAAATAATAGTGACTGCAAGGAGAATGCCAGTGCCAGAGCCAATGGCTCCTAGAAAGTCAGCCAGTACTGAAAGGGCACCGATGCACAAACCACCAAATGCAGCTGCTGTAGGGATGTATCTGTAAGAAAGGAAAAAAACAGGGAAGAAGAAGGTAATAACCAAGGTATCTTTTACAAACATGGAAGAGATTCAACTCAAAATCCCTCATTATGTCACTTTAAAAAAAAGACAGTACAGGTTAATCTCTCTCTAATCTGCTGCTGTAACTTCTTTTGCGTAACTAAGAAAGGCAACAGCAGAATGGGAAGAATCTTCCCTTTTGCAGTGGAAACAGGTATCAAATTTTTCCAACAATCTCTGCTCAAGTTGACACTTCCTCAACACTCTTCACCATCCAGATGGAAGTCAGCATTTCCTTACCTGTTAAGCTCATGAACCATTGATGTATCCCTGTGGCCTCTCATCACCATTTGCTGTTCTTTGAGTTGCTTGGCAACCTGCAGAAAACATTACTTTATGAAACTGCTGCAGTGTTTCACAGTCACTTGATGTTTACTAAGATAAATTGATCAGTCAGTAGCTGGTCAGTTCTAAACCAGAAGCACTGTTTGAAACAATTAAGATAGAACACCTACATCTTTTGCTGATGAGCCAGACACCTCGATCCAAGTCTTGGAGAAGAATGCACAGGATCCCAACATAAATATTATATAAACTATTACATGGACAGGATCCTCAAATATTGCACCCATGGATTCTGGAGGAGACAAGTAGTAGCACAGGCCACCAACAGGGTAAGAGCGAGCAGGGCCACCTCCACTGACATCCTGAGAGGGGAAGAAAAAGGCAATAAATTATTTTTCACAGACTTCCCACATTCCCATCCTGTATTAATAGAGGAATTCCTCTTTGATGTTTGAAACAGCTTTTATACACAAATGTAAAAAAAGTAAGTATTCCCATTGATGAAATACCAAGGATTCACATCAAAGTAAAAATGCAGTAATTCTACGCAGCTAAAATGTGATCAAGTACTTACTGCCCACTGTCCCAGTAAGTTCACCAAGAAGTTGCCACTGAAACGAACAGACAACATCTGGGAAATGACATAGAGGTTTGATACTAAGGCAGACTGCAGAATGATGGGAATGTTGGAGGTATAGAACAGCTTGATGGGATAGCTGCTGTACTGCCCACGGTACCGTGCAGACTTGATGGGTAAATCCACTCGGAACCCCTGTGGGAAAGAACACAAATGCACCACGGTTCACTTCCAAGACACAAGGTATTCCCAGAATGCCCCAAAGCTATTCCTGACCATGCAGCTCTTGCTAGATAAACAAGGACTGCAAGGTCTGAGATAGTAAAGCCCAAAGGCTTTCTGCTACAGTCTGGATAACAGATTTCAAGGATTTAAAAGTGTTACTGCTTGGTTGTATTACATTCTTTTCACATAAACATGGTTTCTCATCTGCTATCTGGTACTCCTGTAAAATACATTTTATAGCTGAAGGGTTGATAAAAACCTGACATGGCTTCCAACTGAACTAGCCAGTTACCAGCAGACTCTTGTGTGTAAGCCCAGGCTCTTGTGTAGTTTTCTGGGGCAGGACCTTTTCTGAGTAGACCCAAGAAAAGCCACATGAACTTGAAAACATGTTTTTTGGCTTTTTTTTCCCAAAACTCAGACTCAACAACTTAAAAAAATTAAAAATCACATTTTAGCTGTCCCCACCCCCAAAATCTCCATATGGATTCTCCTATAGTGCCCATTAGTAGATACTTAGATTTAAAAAGACACACTAATTTAATGTTTCAAGAAAATTAGGGAAAAATTGAAAAGCTGCACAGTCCACAGAAGCAAAGTTCTCCAGCTCTGTCCAAAAGTATTCTTTTCAGTCAATGATGAATATTAAGAATATTATTGATGTGATGCAACCACTGCAGTATCAGAATCTGTTTTATTAAAAATATTCCCATTGTGTGTATGGCATTCAATGGAATGTGAGATTACACACTAAGTGCAAGTAGGCCTGGTTGTAGAATTTTACAGCTTTACTGTCACAGAGGTAATTGTTACTGAAATAAAAAGAGTTCATTACTCAAGGCTAAGATACTTCAGTTACTCTGGCTTAAACCTTCCCATCTTTTCCAATGACTGCAGTGTTCAGGGTCCATGTGCACTTCCACCTGTGCAGAGCTGCTCTGAGGAGTTTTACCTGGAAATAGATGACTACAGCAAACACAAACACTGTAGCAATCAGGTTCATGAGATTGGGCAGATTCTGTCGGTAAAAAGCCTCCCGCAAAGCCCGGACCTTGTCAGTTCGTGTGGCCAGGAGATGGAATAATGCAATCACAGCACCCTCAAACTCTGTTCCTGCATGAAACAAGAAAGTGAAAGAAAGGTTAATCTCCAAATTAAAAACATTTTTTTTTAAAGTACCTTTCTTTTGGAAATTTTAAGCATGACACACAGAAAATCTGATACAAAAGGACATGGATCCTGTTGTAACAAATATGTCACAACATAGAACCCTTTTTTAGGTTATGGAATTTAGAATGATCCAAAAAAAACATTATTCTTGGTTAGAAAAACAAAACAAAATCATCAAAGCCACACACATGAAAGAATACTCTCTTCCTTTCTTTTCTGGGAGTAGGAGGATGTTCAGAAGGAAGAAATAATAAACAAGGTGAAAAATAGCTTTTAGAAGAACAGTAATAAAAATGTAACAGAACTACTAAGCATTAAATTCTAGCTAACTAAAAACATGGCTCAGGATTTCAAATGAATGCAATAAACGAGTTAATTTCTTGATGCAGTATCTTAAGGTGCTATTTCAGGGGTCTCAGAACAACCAGATGTTGTCAAAGACTGGTTGTAGAATGAAGAGAGTGCAGTCTCTGAAGAATCAAACCAGCTTAAAGTAATTCAGAGGCACCAACTACAGAAGCATCCTATAGCCACAAACAACAGCTGGATTACAAACAACTCCTATGAATGTACAGTATTTCCTATCTTCTCTATTTCCATGGAGTAAGTGATGCTAAAACATTATTTCAGTTTGGAAATCCAAAAATTTTCATTCAAGGGGCCTGACTGCCGCACTTTAAATCAGCAAATGCAAACATGTATTAATCTCCATGTAAGTCAGACATTTTCATGTCCAATGTTAACTGGACAACTGACTTCAGAAGCCAATCACCACACATTAGAACTTTTAAAAAATGTCATCCAATAAAAATTTGATGGTTTATGTGTAGCATACCACCCACTGAAACATGTTGTGACTGACTGTAACAGCACACATACCTCTGCCAGTGTTGATGGTAGTGGGACTGAAAGCTTTCCAGACAATGGTTTCACAGATGTTGGTAGCAATAAACAGGGAAATACCAGACCCCAATCCATAACCTTTCTGTAGCAACTCATCTAGCAGCAACACAATCAAACCAGCCACAAACAGCTGTGAGAAAAGAAACAAAACTGAGCAGAAACAAGAATAAATCATGTCAAGAGTTGTGTATTAATTCCCTGCTTCAGTATTTTCATCATGTGGTAGAGTGATCATTAAGTCTTTCATCTAAATGTCATTCATGCAGAGTTTCTGACCTCTCACATACCAATGCCTGCACATCTCACCTGGCAACGACCTCTGTGCCTTTTTTCAAGGCAGACACAGCAAACAGATAACTCAGTAATAACTTTTTTTCTAAAAAAAAAAAAATTAAAGTTTGTGCATATTCTGCTCTGTTCTGCAGGAGAATGTCTCAAAGCTGCAGCTGTGCCATTTAGTGAGAATTCCTCCACAGCACTGAAGAGCAGCCACTGGAATTCCTGTATTTTTTATAGTCACCAATTCCTGTATTTTCAATTAAGCACCACTCCTACCTGAAATACTTTTGATATTTACTATCCCAGCATTCTCCTCCTCTATGGAATATTTAGAATTCCTCATATCTAGACAGATACAAATAATGATGCTTTGCAGCATTAAAAATAAATAAATTGAAGTCACCCAGACACAGAAAGATTTTTCCTTCCAGCTATACTGTATCTAACCAGTCTCAGTTAACACAAAATGGCTCTTTACAAACCTGAATTATAATAAGAAGACAAATTCCAGCACCCATTTCAGCAGGATCTCCATACATTCCAGTCATAACATACACAATGGCTTGCCCAATGGTAATAATCATCCCAAATACTAAAACAGAGAGAAAGCAAATCCTTTAAAAAAATCTGAAGTTACCTACCAAAGAAATCTGATATCTATTATCACTTAGGCAGGCTTTCCCAAGAATAAAAATACACTCAGTCATTTCAATTGGAACAGTGCTTACATTTCTGAGCTCCATTGAACAAAGCTCTGTCTTTTGGAGTATCACCAACTTCAATGATCTTTGCTCCTGCCAGCAGCTGCATGATCAAACCTGATGTCACAATGGGTGAGATACCTAATTCCATCAAAGTACCTAGAAAAGAAGAAAAATTAAAACAGCTACCATTCCAGCACCTCTCCTAAAGCATTAGGTCTCTTCAAAGGTTCCTGACCTGTAATAAATATTTCTAATAATGCTTCCAATATGTATATTCCTGTACAGCTATGAAAAAACAAAGACAGTTATGGCCTCACAAAAGGCTGCTGTGTTAGAACCTGTAATTTTGAAGGCAGCATGGAAAACCCACGTAGCTTTTAATTACAAATATTTTTGTGGAACTATGCTAACACTGAAGGCCAGTGCACACTGAAGCTCAGCTTTTTTGGCATATCCTCAAGGAACCTTTCCCTGGACAGCATCTTGTCCCTGGTTGTTTATTCTGTCAGTGCTTCAATATCACATTTTCCAAAAGTTTAATTTTGCAGACCACAAAAACATGCTGCAGATCCACAGTTTCTGAGAACACTGCCCTTTAAATCACTGGCTCTAGTTGAGAGTTTAGGATTAGTTCTTAACAAAACAAAGACCATCATTAAGCTGCTCTTAACTCTGCAAACTCACTGGCACTGTGCCACTGAGGTACCAACTCCCAAATGAATGCAATTCAAAGAGGGAAAGCATTAAATTAATTATTATAATTTGGTTCTTTCATACTTGTATCCTGGAGTTTCCATGTAAAATATTAAATAATCTGTCATGGAAATCTCTATTCCTCCAGCAGCCAGAAAATTAGGATGTCAAAAACTTTAGGATTCACCTCACATCCTCCAATGACTTCTTGTCAGTTGACTTAAGTGAAAACTCACTTTCCCACTCCTGCTTTTTATTGCTTTCAGTCTCTCTAGCCTTTTCTTGGCCACTGTTACCATTCTGTTTGGGTAGTGGACAGCATATTTAGTATCATACATTGCTAGGGACACACCAAATTCTGCAAACATTGCAGGAGAATTCAAAGTAGAGAACTTTACCTTTCTATCCTCACTGGTGTAACAAAATTTGCTATTCCTAAGTAAGCAGTACCTTCACATTAGAGGGTTCCAGTGATTTTCTTACTTCCAGCCAATTTTCCAAGCTACAGATGAGATCAGTGTCCTCATTTAGAGTCAGGCATGACTTGGTCACCCATCTTAAGTTTCAGATTTCTACCATTAGTTTGAATCTTAAACATTTGGTTGTGTTCTGCTTTATTCTTCTTAAATACATTAGTTTGGCTTTGCTAAAGTTTATGCCTAATCACCTCTGCCTTTAGCTTTCCCACCTAGACAATTACTCACCCATAACACGGCCAAAGTATTATGAAGTGTAACTGACTTGCACAGGTGAGGCATTTCCTAATCAACACCCTCGCACTGCACATTAGTGCAGCTCCTAATTGGAAAGCCAGAAGATTCCCTGTCCCATATATTAGTTAGAAAGAGACTGCTCTAAAATCCTGAATGGAATCATCACAGAATTTGTGAATCAATATTAACCTCATCTGCATCTCAAAGAAATCGCATTCCTAACATGAAGCACTGCTAAAGTACCAATTTTGATTCCATCTGTGTTAAGAATTTCACAGTGTTCCAACCTGACATCTGGGTGGTGTGGAATTTAACAGCCAACTGTTTTCCTCCTGGTCTGTTTATCCCAACAGAAAACAGAGAAAGGAGTGAGTACCAACCTCTGTTTGATGCCAGAATGACTCGCATCCAATAGAAGGGGTCTGCAGAATCTGATGACATGATTCCAAACAAAGGGATCTGTCAAAGTACACAATAGCAATAAACAGATACACACAATTAGCATGCATTAATACAAAATCTTAACATGTAATGATTCAACTGTTATTGTTTAATTATTTTAAAAAATTAAACCGGAGGTATTGACACCATCTCTTTTAATCCTCCAACTGGGGCATTAACTCAGAGAACTAAACTAAGACCCTTCCACAGGAAAAAGTAAAAACCCCTAGAAAGAAGAAGTTTAAATATGTTTTGAAATATCCCACATGGAACTGTCAATATTAAACACATTCACACAAAACTCCCAACATTCTGTATGTCAGTATTGAGGGATTTTGAGCTCTTTAAAACTCTTTCTAATCACCAAAACAGTAGAGTAGGAATCCAGGCAATCTTAGGGATCAATTTCTGAAAACTCTAGTCTGGACCATCTGTTTTCCTTATTCAATTACTGTGATCTCTCACACAGATGCAAAATTCTAATTATGCATACATCCAGCTGCTAGTAAACCCAGATAAACTCCGTGTTCTTCTAGCTCTATTATCATTCCCACTTCCTCCTTCCAAAAAACAGATAGGTACAAGAGCTGTGTTTTCGCCTTTAAACAGTCCTTCAGAGCTGAAAACAAAAACTATTAAACTACTGCTCTGGAATGGCTGCATTAATAAACATAAGCTAAAAATCCTGATTCTGAAATGTACAGAACATTTTGAAACTTTCACGACATCTCTAAGTCCCTAAAAAATGTATATCAAGTAACACATGGCTTCTCATTTTCTTCGGTATCCACATTTTTAAAGAAAAACATTTTTAAATAACAACAAAAAAAGCCTCCACTCTTTACAAGCCAAGCACAGGTTCTAGGAATGCCTACAACTAATAAAGATCACATAAATATTTACAAAGACAGGCATTTTGAAAGAGTTTTAGCTCACAACTTAGTAAAGTTAAGGATATTCACAAAAAACAAGTTCTACATGTCAACCACTTCACAAAAACATTTTCCTGCAATCTTTACAATCCCATCAGCTTGTTGAAGAGGAATTTGGTAAAAAGTCACTTTTATTTAGTTTTCATCCTTGTAAGTGCTAAAATTTAAATGTAGCTATGAACAGAAGGTAAACAATGCATTGAATTTCTCAGCTTGTTTGTGCTGCTTGATAAATAATTACCTTGGTTGTTTACCCTGCAGCCACTATCATCATTTGGTAAGACCTTTGTAACAAGAAAAAAAGTTTTGTATTTCTGACTAAATATAAACCATTACTTTCTAAAAACATCCATGATCAACACTAAAGACTATTTCAGAGAACCAGGTTTTTTGAACTGAACTTTAAATATTTTAGCATAAAAACAAAAGCTGAAACTGGTAGGTTAACATGAAACAAGCAATATCATGCTTTCAGGGTACTTTTTATGTACAGAACACACATTTTCTGACCACAGATGACATCGATACCTACCTGGCAGCACACTAAGAAAATGAAGAGTGTGATGGCTGTCCATAGTACCTTCTCTCTGAACTGGATCTACAGGACAAAGTGGAGACACCAACATGTTCACTGTAGGCAGAACTTCCACTGCACTCTCACAACAGTACTAAAGGCTGTTATCATTCAGAATTCAATGGAAAGATATCGAACCAGAAAGCATCACTCCTCATTGGAATGTATTTTTAATATGATTTCAGATTTTAGAGAGAGAGAGTGAAAGGTAACTTATGTGGGACTGGTAGACATTCAGTTACTAGAATATATTTTATCTACAGTATTCTAATACAGTGGGTATTTACAGAAGAGCAACAGCATGGCTAAAATCACGGACTTACCAGAGCAAACATGAAAGATTAATGCAAAAAACTTATCTTCAGTACTTATAGCTCTAGGCTTCAACAGAAGTTTTGTAAAAGGCTGGAAATTATTAAACTAAAGCACTATAAAGTTTGTAGAAGGATTGAACTGTTGTGAAGACACATGATTAAAACCAGTAGAACTATGAGTTTTCAACATCAATTCAAAATATTTAGAATTAAGTTCTTCAAAGGGTGTTAGAGGAAGCTTTAAATTCATCATTATGTTCATTCACCATAAAATGATCTTTAAATATTCTTTGTTTTCCTCCAAAATATTTTTATTGATGTAGATTATATAGCACTTTAAAAAGAATGCCAGATCAATGATCACTAGGCATTAATTCATTGAAGAGAATCTCAGAGTCGCAACATTTGAGGTGCCTGTAATTAGTGCCAGGTGCAAGAAGAGAAGGATCACAAGATTTACGTTTGAGTCAGAGGATTACTCAAAGCATGAGACAGAAAGAAATGCACTTGAAGAGAGCAGAGAGAGCTGAGATGCAGGGTTATGTTCAAATTCCCACCTCTCCTCCAGGGACTGTAAACCTGAGGGTTAAGTGTGTTCACTGCAGACAAGTGTAGAGCAGCTACTAAAACATGACATGAACTAACACATAAGAGAGATACAGCAGAAATGGTTGGAGCTCTCTGCCTCCAACCACTGAATCTGCCTGTGGAGAAGTAACAAGAAAAAGGATTAGTGCCTGGTTTAATAGGTACAGAACACCCACAAATGAGAAACTACAAACCAGTGCAGCAGCAGCACAGGTCCTCAAGCAAAGAAAACCCAGAATGTAGTCTACATCTCTATAAGTGAAACCATGCACTTAGAAGCAAAATAATCCAGGTACTTTAATTTATTTCCTGCTACTGCTTCACTCTTAAAAGAGGACAGATGCTAAAAATACAGCACAGAGTTATAAAAAGAAAAATAGTGACAGCAACAAATAAATCAAAACAATACCTTGTGTTAGACTATGCAGTGCTGACCCACTTTACCAAGTCTGAACTCCGCAATTCAGACTTTAGCACAGACTCCTAAAACCAAAAATGCTTAACCAAATTATCTCTACAGCCTCACAGTTAAACTTGGCTTCAGCGGCACGGGTGAAGGTCTAAAACTGCTCTGGTTCTCTCTCTGTGGTGAATATGAGCATTAGAGGAATTCTGCATCACCCAAATCACAGTTATTCACAAGGAAAACAGTCTCTATGAGTCAAGATGACAAAAAAAAAAGAGTCATCCAAACCCATATGTCAGGAATGGCAAAATACACAGTGGTACCAAAATATTCCAGCCACAAATGCTAACAAGCACAGGGACAATAAATTTCACCATCTGATCTGACTCAATTGGACATTTTCTTCCTTTGACATTTTTCTTGAATCATATGAAAATGAAGGGACTTGAGCATTATCATCTTGGTGCTCTGAACAGTGTGTTCTGCTTAGCAAATCTGTGCATGAGGGAAATAAGAGCCCATTCTACTAACTACAAAAGCAGCAATCGCTTTTGCTAATCAAGTTGGCCAAAACGCAAAAGCAACACTCCCTAGAGACAGAAGAAAACACTTTTCTCATCAACAAGAACAGCAAAATGATTCAGTGAGAGCCCAACTCAATCAAAACATAATCTTCATTTAACAATCAATACATGTTTAATGAAAATTAATCTCTTTTTCTATTTGGTTATCTAAATTTCTTGTCCTGGCCTTAAACCAATCCACTAAAACCATTACTGGTCATATCTGCCTGTGACAGCTTGCAAGAAAACAATAAATTATAGAGAATTAGAGTTACATGGAATGACCTAAATCACTTGATAAACTACACAGAAGCAAGGAAGATGACTGAAAATGGTCAAAGGGCTCTTCAGCCTAGGAAAGATGTTCCCAATTACATTTTCACTTTAAATTTGTACAAAGCTGGCAACTGGCAGCCGTTGTCTAGACAGTGACCAAAATAGCAGTAAAGACAAAGTGACCCAAATAGACAGGACAGGAATCTTGGCACCTCTCTGGGCATCTTTCATCCAATGATGGACAACAAGGATAGATCAAGCCCCTCTTCCTCTCTGGCAAATAACATCTGCCACTGAGCTTTACAGAAACATGAGTATCTGTAGGTTTGTGACAGCTTTCTCTTCTCACTCATCTCACAAGACAAAAATGGGATGGCTGTAACCAACTAATCATAAATGTGCCGTAAGTCAGCACCAAAAGATTGCACCAAGGTTCCCCACTGCAGAAACAAAGATGGGCACCTGCCAACCAGACCTGGCACATCCAGGCCTTAGCATGGGGGTCTGGCTCTGGAGATTCCTGCTCTGAAAATGCCTTTGTCTGGCCTAAATAATTTATTTAGAAACCTGTCCCAAAGCTGAAGGATGCTGGAAAGCAACTAGATGGAGCAAAGAGCCAGGGAGTAAATCCCAGTCTTCGGAAAAAATCAGTTCCAGAGGGCTATAATCATAATTTTTTACTGTATCTTCTCCATTCAACTCAGTAGACTCAGCTATGGTCACTGGCACAAACACCTCTACATCCAGTTCTAACCTCTGGGAACCTCTCATTAACCAAAGAGGATTCTCTGAGATGGTGCCATGTTCCCAGTTAAGCTTTCCTTTTTAAGAATATAAAACCCAATATTTAGCTCTTAAGGAATTTTCATGGAAGTCATGACAATAGCCATGACATGTCTATTTGTTACTTTAATTAGATTGTCACATGGGCAATATGTGCTTGCTTGAGTTTTGAAAGCAAAAATGGTGTTTGGTTGGGTTTTATTTTTGGACAAGGCAGGTTTCTTTCTGATCTGTAGAAATTACCTATTTTTAATCTAGAAAATGTGCCAAGAAATGGGAGGAGTTTCAAGGGCTAGAGGACTAGAGAGATCAGCTGTAAATGAACTGAGTTCATTGACTTCAGATCAAAGAGAAATGTCCCATCCAGAAGGTGAACAGGGCAATTACATGAACTGTACCACAGATCACTCTCCCACTTCAGCGAGGTCAATCACAGTTATGGGTGTAGGAAATACCTTGTGGGAAGGGGAGAATTAAATCTCTGCTTCCTGATATACAGAACAATCCTTTTGCAAGTAATATACAAGGCAGCTCAAAGCCAACAGTGAGATCCACAGGAAAACAAAGCTTGAAGACTCTGTCCTCATATGTTATAATAGATCACATGGAGCTGAAGCTAAATAAACTTAGCCTAGAATTGAGATGATTTTAAAAAATTAGTTAGCATCATTACCAAAGGACTTAACAGAAGGGTGCTAAGAATTCACCATCACAGTAATGTTTTACCTTAATGTGTGCTCCCCCCTGCTCTAAAGAGTATGTTCTACTTTAGGGTCCACTGTCTGTATCTATATTGGAGCCTGGACTAGAATATCACAATATTCCCTCCCCTGTAAACTAATAAAAATAAGAACATAATGTGGCACTCACTTTTCTTTCTGGTTTCTGGATTTCAGGTAACACTGCACAGAATGGCTTAATAACTTCTAGAAATTTTACTGTTCCAGAAAAACAAACACACACACAAAAGAAGACAGAAAAATATATTAATGAACATTTATGAATTTATAAAACTTCACAGAACTTTATTTAGCTTCCAAAACTGTCTGAAAACTAATACCCTCTTCTTAAAACAGCTGAAAACAGGACAAAAATGTGAAATAGAATTCTTGTTCTAACCAGATTTGGCCCATTCTTTTTTTCCACAGATGGAATAATTTTAGAGAAGTGGTGCTGTATGTATCACCAGAAGTGAACCGAATTGTATTGCATCTAAAAATAAATGACCTAGTATCAGACTGTGCTAGTTAAACACAGAATGACAGTGACATCAAAAGGTATCCAAAGATTAGAATCCTGTGTTTACTGAAGTATTGAGCTGAAAAAATAATTCAATCATTAAAAAATGTTTAGAAATTGTAATTTAAATGAGTGCAACACTTATTCTGATTGGAACTTCAGGGGATTTTATTTTAGTTTTAATACATCTCTCTTCACAGTTTCCCCTTTAAAAACACAGAAAAGCTCAACAGTTTCAGCTCTTTTTCTGAGGAGAAATGAAATCAATTTAGGGAAAAAAAAATCAAAGCGTATGTGCTTGGTGGGGAATTTGCCCTTCAAAACTTGAACATTATTTCCAGCCCCAACACACTGGGACAGACATAAAAAAACACCACTGGTTCCTTTTCAAAGAGAATGCATTTACTACACTGCCAAATGCATTTACTACACTGTAAGTAACATTTTGGTTGTAGTGCCACGCTTACATGTGCATTCTGATGTGACATATGTCTCCGCTATGTATCCCAAGCCCTCACACAGCTCGCTGGAAGGTGCACCTCACTCCACAGAGGGTGGCACAGCTCCACCGTGACCAAGCTATCAGAGCATCATGGAATGGGTCAGGTTGGAAAGGACCACAGGGCTCATCTGCTCCGACCTCCCTGCTCAAGCAGGGCCATCCCAGAGCACAGGGATGTGTCAGACACTTCTGCAGTATCTTCAGGGAGGGAGACTCCACAGCCTCTCTCCACAATCTGTTCCAGTGCTCGGTCACTGCTCAGGACAGAAGCTCTTCCTCATGTTCAGGTAGAATTTCCTGGACACCAGTTTCTGCCCTTTGCCTCTTGTCCTACTGGGTGGCATCATTGAGTAGAGCCTGGTCCATCCTCTGACACCCGCCCTTTAGACACTTATACACACGTATATATGTGTACATAGGGTATATATGCTCCATACGTGTATATAGTGCATATATATATATATATATATATATATATATATATATATATATATATATACACACAGTAGGGCTAGAGTGGAACATGTCACCCCACCACGAAGCAGTGCCCGGCCTCACGCCGTGCCCGGCAGCACCGACCCTGTGCGGGGAGCGGGTGCTCGGCACCGCCGGCCCTGCCTGCGGCGGCACTCGGAGCACGGGGCCCCATCACCGGCCAAGGGCCACCGGCCACGTCCTCCCCGCGCTGCCCGGGGCCGCTGTTCCCCACCCCGGGTCCCGGCCCGCTCCCTCCCGGCTCCGTCCGCACTCACTGCCCATGGCGGTGGCGGCCCGGCCGCGGTCCCAGCGCTGTCACCGTCGCTGTCGCCGCCGTCACGTGACGCGCGCTGCGGACGGGCCGTCCCTCCCCGCCCGGGGGGGACACGGCGGTACCGCCCTCACGGAGCGCCCCCCGCGCCCTTCCCCAGGCGAGGGGAGCCGGATCGGCGGGATCGGCGGGCAGCGGTGGCCGCCGCGGCGGGGTCAGGCCGAGGGCGGGCAGCCGCCCCGCGAAGGACCGCGCTCCCGGAGTGCTCCGCGCGGCGCGAGGGGCGGGCACGGCCCCTCAGCGCCACACCTCAGCCCTGCCCGAGCGCGGGAAACTGCCCGCCCCTCACTCGCTCAGCCTGCGGGGCTTTGACGTTCCTGTGGCGTTGTCGGTACCGCAGTACCAGGTGAAAAGCACAGGCTGAGCGGTTTGCTACCGAAGTGTTTTGTTAACAGCCCAATCCACCCGTATTGACAGATGGATGTGATAATTTCATAGGGTGAAAGGACACTGGGACATTGGAGCATGTCCAAAGAAGGGCAACAGAACTGGGAAAGGGTCTGAAGCACAAGTCCCATGAGGATCAGCTGAGGGACTTGGGATTGTTCCTCCTGAAGAAAAGAGGCTCGGGCTGATCTCATCACTCTCTACAACTCCCTGACAGGAGATTGTACCAGGTGGGGGTCGGGCTCTGCTCCTGGCTAACCGGTGACAGGATGAGAGGACATGGCCTCATGCTACACCAGGGGAGGTTTAGGTTGGGCATTGGTAGGAATTTCTTCACAGAAACGGTGATTAGACATTGGAATGGGCTGCACAGGGAGGTGGTGGAGTCACTGTCCCTGTGGGTGTTTAAGGAAAGCCTGGATGTGGCACTCAGTGCCAAGGTCTGGTTGACAGGGTGGTGATCAGTCACAGGTTGGACTCAGCAGTTTTGGAGGTCTTTTCCAATCTAATTTACTTTGTGTTTCTGTGATTCTCTGAAGTGAACCTGAAAACCTATTCCAATATCATCCCACAATCACCAAAACAGGTATCCCACCTACAGAGCTCTCAGTTACAACAGCCAGTGGTATATAAAATTAAGATCATCAGAATTTATTGCAAGATTTAGATATGATCGTTAAAAACAGTATTTATTCTTTCTGAATAACTGATTTGATGCACAAGCTTGAATTCTTCCTGTATTAGGTTGAGTTACCAAAAAAGAACACAAAATGTGTGAATCATTAGGGCTCCTTCAAAACTTTGAATCTATATTTTGGATTTTACTCTGCATTTCCTAAGAAATCCTCTTAACCAAGACCTTGCTACAATACCTAAACAACTTTGTTCAATAGCTTCCCTTATCTGAAATTACTTGGAAAAGTTTTTTCTTCCAGTTTTATATACTCATAACTTAACAAATACTAGTGAGCAACTCCATAGCAATCACTTTCACCTAGAGTTCTTGTACTGTCTGACAAATGCCCATAATTATTGTGCCTGGCAGTGTACTTGTAGATCATAATCTCCAAATAATAGCTGGGTTAGTAGATAAGCTTCAGGAAGTTTCCTGTAATCATCCTTCATTCAGATTTTTAGCCATACTTATTAGAGAAGTTCATTAAATTACAGGTTTTGTTAGCAATCCCTCCTGTCTCTAAGTCACTGGCCACTGTTTTGATGATTGATAAAAGGTCCAGAGATTTCTTCAGTCCATACTGACACAGATACACCATTTCAGGTGTGCTGAACAAATGTTTCTATGTCACCTCCCTCACTGATAGAAGCAAAAAAATAAAAATGCAGTACTGCTTTCTTTGCTTATTCAAAATACTACTGTGTTCAGAAATTTTCATCTTCAATGTTCAGACTGTATTTTCTAAATCTAAAATAACATCACTGGTACTAAAATACTTGTTTTAATACGTTTTCCTGGTGTATTTTCTTTCTGAGTGCTTTTGCTCCCTTTAATGAACTGCTCAACCTAAGAGCTCATTCCTTAATATCTTTACTTTTTTTCCTGCTAGTCTTGCACTTCTCTCTGAAAATCCTGACACACCACAATACACCAATTCTGTAACTCTCTCTCTCTCTAGTTAGCTCCTTGCTATCTAACAGCACATAAACCTCACCTCTCCTTGTGTCAATGACCCACAGAATTTCCTGTCCAAGGACTGGGACCTGCTCTGTTACTCAGCCTGTGTAGCAGCTCAGGCACAGAGTGTGACTCTTGGGGTGTCCTGTGCAGGGCCCGGAGCTGGACTCGATGATCCTTGTGGGTCCCTTCCAATTCAGGATAGTCTATGGTTCTATTCTAATTCCTGCTTCTCTTTTCCCCAAAGCAAAAGCAATCCAGCGCTGTGCAGGATGTCCCAGCTGGCATGCAGAGAAGAGCAAGGCACACAGATGGAATGTGTGCATCCAGAATTGCTGGGAGAAACAGTCTCAGCCCCTCAGTCAGCACGTGCTTTGCCTTGCTCCTGGAAGCTGTTATCCATCACGCAAGAGCAGTGTTCTGCAGGCAGTCTGTGTCAGCTGACTGAGGAAAGCTGTGCTCAAGCTCTCCCTTCCTACCCCAGGAAAGCTGTGCTCAAGCTCTCCCTTCCTACCCCAGATCCCTGGGGAGCTTCATGGCACACTGATGGGGCTGGAGGCATTGAGCCAAGCAGCACTACAGAAATGGCTTTGTCTCCCACCAGGAGGATCAAACAGGGTCAGAACACTTGAGCATCCTTTATCTGGTTGGATAACCAGACCTGCACAGCCTGTGGGGGAATGGTGCATAACAAGGTCAGGTTTGGGCCATGTGAAACTCAAAACATGGGCTCTGTTCTTCCCTTGTGTGCACTAAAACTGCGGGTTTATGTAATCATCAGTGTGCAGTCAAGGCTGGTGATTGTGCTCTACAACTTCCTTGGCTACAGCTGCAGCAAAAGCAACGTTACTCTTCAGCCTCCTTTTTCTAGTTATCAGCAGAAATTTAAAGCAGAATATGCCTTGATTAGATAAAGCTGTTCAGGATGTGCAGGAGGTTGTGCTAGAGTAAACTGGGAGAAACATGACTTCATGTTGCTGTGATGGATGCGCTAATGCAGTCATGTGAAACATGACAGAACAGAGGTTACAGAGGTAACTTCTGGGTCATATGGAGTTAATGAATGAGTATGTCAGTTAGGATGAAATACTAAAGCAGGCTTCAGAGATGATTTTGGGAGCTGTCTCCCCAAGTGAATGCACACCCTGCCTGTGATCTGCTTTTTCTCACCTACCATGACTTTCCATCCACAAGTGCTGGGTCTGGTTAAACCCCATTTGTTTCTTTTCAGAAATGTCTCTGGCTCACAGTGAGTTTGGATTACTTAAGCATTGCTTGCACAGGTAACTGAGAAGAGCAAGGAGGTGCCAACTTCACCCTGAAACCAGGAAAGGAAAAATGCTGGTAGAAATCTTGTGGTGGTGGGAATGCTGCTGTGGGCAGTCAACACTGGGGTCAGCCTGGATGCCTGTCCTCCATTTGGTTTCATTAGTCTCCTATTTAACCTCAGTGGTTTTGTCCTTTATCCTTTGTTTCTCAATAAAGACTGATTCCTTTCCTTTCTCCAGATGACAGCTGTGCTGAAACCATCCCTTGGGATTTCTCACCCTCTGGGTGAGAAAACCAGTGGTGCCTGGAGCCTTCAGGAGCCATCCTGCATGGTCCCCCCAATGGAAATCCCGCTTTAACAATTCAGATACTGAGAAGAGCACCAACAGCCACAACAGATTGCATTCCTGGCCCTCAAGGAAAGAAAAAAGAGATAATCCACAACATTCTGCTATCGAAATGGCTCATTCCCAGGCATGGGAAGCATTTATTTGATCAAGCAGTACTAACACTTCTGTAGAAGGAGACACGCACCATCCCAGGAAACTGTCAAGTGCAAATAAGCAGCAAGATAAAAGGTATTCCACAGTCACCTCACCAATCTGTCCCCTGGACTGGATTTTTAACTTTATAAAGACATTTTGTAGAAAATTGTATAAGAGAAAAAGAAGTATCAGGAGTAACAGGCACTTCTCATTGTTAGGTATTCTCCAACATGAAAAAATTGCTTCATCATTACCAAACTTATTCTACCTTTTTTTTTTCCCATTTTGAGAACTAAGAGTCTTAAGGATCTAGCTTTTGTTCTTCACAGGAGGAGGCACTAAACATGATTGACATCAGGAGCAGCCCATCCATTGAAAACTTAGATAAATGTGTGTGTCAGAACATCTTCCTGCTGCTTGTTGTGGAGGGTTCCAATGCCGACTGCTGGGGCTGGTAGAGGAGGTCTGCTCACAAGACGGAGCTGAAATTTGAGTAGTGGGAAATGATTAATGAAGGACAGAATCACATCTTGAGGTCCTGATGCCTGTGATATCTGCTGTCAGATAACTGGGCAGTCCCAGCTGGAAGTAATGCAGGAAGTTATCCCTCATCTTCCAAAGACCATGGCTCCAAGGACTTTATAGTGCATGATCTGCCAGAGCAAATTGGCACCTTTGCATTCTCCTCCTACTCCCCTACTTGAGATCTTTCATTATCCTGTCTACTTTGACTGAAGACCATGTAAAATAAAGCTCCAGTCCTGCTCTTCACCAATGGTGCTATAAAGAGCAGAAGTAGCTGAAATTAGAACACACATTTGGTTTAGGCATGAAGATTAGGTTTTTTGTTAAGCACCATAAAATTTTGCATTCAAGGAGAACTTCAAACTTCATTTTAAAGACTAAAACACCCTGGGGACATCTTACCTTAAGCCCCAGCTGCTTTTCAAACCGTGGAGACACAAAGGACCATGGACCCATGTTCTGTGGTTCTTCCTGACTCCATTTGAAGACTAAAGGAAGGATAAGGGTACATAACAAACATACATATTTATCTTTTCAGCAGAGAAAGAGAAACAGTTTTTGTAGCACCTCTAGTTTTTTTGTCTTGGCACTACCTTTGAAATGAAGGCATGCCAGACTCAATTCCCTTGCAGCTCAGAACTGAATTCAAACCCAAAGTATGTCCACCATTAGGGTATACTGCGTGTATATTCTGCTTTTCTACTGCTGTTTTCAAAAGCTGCTAAAAGGACTGGACTGCAAAGACCAATGCAAAAAATACCTCAAACGGTTTGCTCTGATTTTCAGTGCTGCTTCTTGGAAGCTAACAATAGCAGAGAAAAGAGTTCTTTTAACACAAGTGATAAACATTCCTGAAACATCCCACTCCAGAAACACTTGGATGTATGAGGGGGAGAACAAAGAGGAAAAAGCCCTACAGCTCTTCATCTTAAAAGGTAGGCAACAGATTTAGTTTAGTACATCAAAGAGACTAGAAACACAAAGGTAGAAGCTTTGCTGACCTTTTGCATGGCTGTACTTGCTCAACTCTTGCTGTAGAGCTTCCAGGGGGAAAGGACAAAGCTCTTCAAGTCTCAGAATAGCTGTGCTGTGCTGCTTCTCTGCCAGTGTTTCTCTTTGCTTCACCAGAGCATAGTAATGCTTTCCAGAACACAGCACCACTTGGGTGACACTAAAAAAAAATAAAAGAGAATGTTTCCAAGTTTAGTGTTTTACAGAAACTTGATGCAGAACAGCTTCACACTTCCAACCAAAAAAAAAACAGTCAAACTTCAAAGACAACTTCACAAAGCTAAATTGCTTCCCTAGACCGTCTTTTCTCTTCCTTGCCCTCCCTTCCCTCCCACTCCCTCCAACCGCTGACAAACTAACCTTTGGGCACAGTATGCCAGAGGTCCTGTTTCTTCAGTAATTCTGGGAAAGTTACCTTACAATGGCATTACTCTCTCTTAGCTCTGACTATTAAAAATTAAACACCCAGTCAAAGCTAGTCATCTCTGTAAAAAATAAACCAGAGGGAGAGAAGTCCCTCCAGAGGACAATTCTCTGCCATGCCAAAGCAGGACTGCCTGCTGGATAGACACTACACCCTCCTGCAGTCACAGAGGTCTTGTCTGCCTAATCTTACTGGAAAAAGCAGTGAGATAAACTACACCCTTTGTGCCTCATCATCCCACTTAAAAAACCCAAGATGCTAAGGTACTTCCAGCCTTTTGATTGGGGCTCAAGATGTGAAGTGGAAGGAGGCTCAGACTTGGGTACTACTGGGGCAAGCAACAGATAAGGGGAAAATTATTAAGGCTGAATTGCTAATTATGAACAGGATTCACTGTAACATCTGAAAGTAGAGAGATGTACACACACTTTATTATTGCCCCACCTCATCAGCTCAGGCATTCCAGGTCCAGAACAAAAATTCTGGATTCAGTTTTGGGCCACTCATGACAAGAAAGACATTGAGGAGCTGGAGCCCATCCAGAGAAGTGAATGGAGCTGGTGAAAGGTCTGGAGCACAAGTCCTGTGAGAAGCAGCTGAGGGAGTTGGGGGGCCTCAGCCTGGGGAAAAGGAGGCTCAGGAGGTGCCTTTTCACTCTCCACAACTCCCTGACAGGTCATAGCCAGGTGGGAGTTTGTCTCTTCTCTCAGGTAACACACAATAGGACAAGAGGAAGCAGGTTCAAGTTGCATCAGAGGAGGTTTAGATTGGACATTAGGAAAAATTTCTTCACTGAAAGGGTCAAGCACTCCAACAGGACTCCCAGGGCAGTGGTGGAGTCACCATCTTGGAGGTATTTAAATGTCTAGATGTGACACTTGGGACATGGTTTAGTGGTGGACTTGGCAGTGCTGGGCTAAAATTGAACTTGATGATCTTAAGGATCTTTTCCAACCTAAACAAATCTATGATTCTATGATTCATGTCACAGCTGCTCCAGTGACTGTCAGCTAATGGACACGGTGCAGAGTAGGACCCATCAGGTTGGCAACTACAGTCACAAACTCCCTGTGAGGCCAAGGGGTGACAGCCTAAACACTTAATTGTTTTGCAGACAGATGTGGTAACTACCAACAGTTACCAGAGGAAAAGGAGAGGAAGTAAAACTAACCACAGTCACCTACCATAAAACATTTTCCCCTCAAAGTCACCTCTTTCATATCAACTCAAATTTGAGCTGTTGGGTAGGAGAAAGGGACAAGACATCTCTTTTGAGCTTCTCCTCTAAGAATGCAGAGCTACCTTTTAGGATCTACTGAGGAATCACCAATGACAGGCTTGAATGTTGTCCCTGGGGCCATTTCTTCAAAACTTGATACAGCAGCCTACATGGGGGAAGAGTTGGAAGTTACCAAATCTTGCTGCTTTTCCCTCAGGCCAGAGTCAGAAAGAATACTGAGACAGGGTTTTGGTAAGTACAAAATACACAGTCTCCCTTCTCCCTCATATTCGTATTCCCAGTGAAAAGTGAGATGATAAGCTTCCCAAGAACACCATCAGGCCAGGAATGAACCCTACTTCTAGCTCACCTCCACCCAGCTTTAATCCTCAACCTGTTTGGCCCCAAACAGGTAAAATTCCACTGATTTGACCCCAAAACAGCAATCAGAGAACACAGAAAAAAAAAAAAGAAAAAAAAAGAGGGGACGAGAACACAAAAGAGGATAAAGAGGAAGGCCATTTCTCAGCTTACTGGAAGCCTGAGTAACACTTTGGGAGAAGCAACAATGAGAGGTTTCCTGAAGTTTCGGACCATTTGCCTCCGGAGTAGATGGAAATACTGTGCTGGGGTGGTGGGATGCACAACTGACATGTTGACCTGGTCGCCATCAACACCCTCTTCTGAGCTGTCACACATCTGTACAGGGGGAACACAGCAATACCTTGTCAAAAGCAAGCAGTGAGACTAATATGCAAGAAAGAATCCAGGCACACGAGGCACGCTGACCTGTACAGGAACAGATTAGTAAATATCCAAATTCAAGAGAGGAACAACTTCAGAGAAGAAATGGGTTCAGCATTTAACTGGTATGATTGTGTCTGAACTGCCTCCTTGGAGCACATTGCAGCCCAGCTCCCAGAGCACTGACTGCCAGGGCTGTGCTGGGCATGGGTGACCCTGGGAGGTGTGGTGGGTACCTGTAAGAACCGTTCCATCCGGCAGGACGAGTGCTCAGGGCCTGCACCGTCATAGCCATGGGGAAGAAGAATTACTATCCCACTCTGCAGAAGCCATTTAGCCTCACCTAGAAACACAAAACGAAGAGGAAGGAAAGGATGATTTCCACAGAACGTAAAGCCACAGAACACATTACTTTGAACAAACTGCTCTGGAAAAAGAATAGCCAATTTCCACATCATTAAATACAAGCCTGAAACATGCTCCTGGCATTTTGGTCTGAGTTTCATTACAGTGAAATAACACATGCAAGGTGATCTGAAGTTTCTGAAATCATCAGGTAGCTCTGGGCTCCCAGAAGACTTAAGTCTCCACATGGAGCACATGACACAGTGAAATTTTAAAACTTCGTCTCTGCAGGTGTGATCCCAGCAGCATCCTGTGAGCCAGTCCGGGCCAACACAGCAGTGCTCATTCCTCTGAGCTCTGCCAAACCTCCTGCACTATACAAGAGATTACAATCAAATCCAGAATTTGGGTGAGATAAGAGGGCCTCTGAATTTCCCCCTATGACTACAGAAGTTTTATAGCTGAGCACTCAGAAAACATGTTAAGAGTCAAACTTAGTAAGGTCTTGTGGGGTTTTTTGTTTGTTTCTTTTAAATAATCACTATTTTCCTTCTCTATTGCTTCAGGAATTTTTCAGATGCTTTGTGAAGGAAAGGTACAGCCTATAAAGCTATCAACCATATATGCACACAGTAAAATACCCTTTGGAGAAGAAAGGCCACTACTATAATTAACTGTCCTTTTGTAATGACTGTACTCTGTGAAGTAGTCTTTCATTTTAGATGTACTGTCTTCAGAGAAAAGCTGCACAGAAGTCAGGACCTCACAAGCAAGCTCATAGGACTCCTTGAGAAAACAGAATTCTTTGTATAACATGCCCTTTTACTTGAAAGAGGAAGGAGTCTCTAAAAATGTGCATAATACAAACGATTAATTCTTAAATATATTAGTTCCTTGTACACTCACCTCCAGAGATGAAAGTGTCAAATATTATCTGGGCTCCATTAAAGAAGTCTCCAAATTGAGCTTCCCAAATTGGCAGTAACTTAGGGCTCTCAATACTCATTCCATATTCAAAACCAAGCACAGCTTCTTCAGACAAGGGACTGTTACTCACCTAACAAAAGGAAATTGTTGGGAGGGGTGGATGAGGAAGAAGACAACCAAGGGTTAAGAAGCACTGGAACCAGACAAACAGTGCTGACAACACACACTCCTAAAGGCAATTGATAGACACTGATTTTTTGCTTTTGAATGAAGGCACTGAGGGGAAAAGAATAACATTTGATCTCTCAAGGAAAAGCAAACCCCCTTGTTAAAGTTGTAATTTATAATGACAAAGAATAGGGATGCCCTGACAGTTTTTATGTCCCTGTATCTGGGGTTTGCCAGAACATACACTAGGCCTACATATGTCTCAGCAGCTTTAAAAAATGCATTGTTTCAGCACAGTTTGAAGAAGGTGGTCTTGTGGGTTACAGAACCTACCTCTAGGAAACCCTTCTGGTCTGGGGACATGTGATTCAGAGGAATGTAGGTATCATCTGTCTCTTGGCAAACCAACATTGCATGTCGTTGGCTGAAGGTTCCTCTGCCAACATCTTGTCCACTTAGTCTGATATTAAACCCTTGCCAAGCAATAAACACAACACCAGATCAGCAAGTTATGTAAAAAGAAAATAATGCAGGACATAATTCTATCTCTTGTTATATCTCTTTTTGGATTTCCCCTCATCAGTAAATCTGAGATGCAATTCTTAACCAGCAACAGCTCCAACTGTCAAGCACACAGATGCTCTGACATTATTTTGGGTAAAATGGTTCAATTTACTGAGGCAAACTGCAAAAAAAATGTGCATTCTGTATCACGTGTAAATGGAGATTTGAATTCAGGCTAGAGAGGAGGGAGAAGAAATAGTAGCATAAAGCACACAAAGTACTGGTGAGCCACACTTGTCAGTCAGTTGCAGATGTCAGCTGCACTGCTTGTGCTCAGCTCTATGCACAAATGTTTTTAGGGAGTGAGAGGGAGCTACAGTTCTTTGAAGATATTTAAGACTCAGTCTACAAATATTAGTGACACATAGGATTCATATTTACCTTCTCTTAGACCATGCAAATTGTCAAATTTATAAATCATAGCAATCTTTTTACTTAGAAACACCTAAAAAATCTAATGTTATCCTTTATTGACATTAAAGCAAAAATATTTTACTGTCTGCTGTCTACTTGCCTCTTACCTTGGCTCAGCAGAGAACCAAATGCTAAAGTTTCAGCTGTTGCCCAGTCCAGCTTTTTTCCTTCCTCCATTTTTTGAACTCTTGACTAAGCAAATAAAGAAGAAGAAAAAAATTACTATTTTGTCTTTTTCCATCTGTAGCTTTTTTGGTGGCACAGACTAATATTAGAAGCTAGGAAAAAAGCAACACACTATGGAGGGAAATGCTATATTCCTGCAGCCAGCTTAGGCTGCATCAGAATAGACAGCCTTATTTCAGCACATCCTAAAGAAGGTTGCCTGAGGACCACAAAACCATAGGTAATCCATGTGTTCACCTTCCAGTCAACAACTATGGACTGATGAATTAATCCTAGTTGGAAAAAATTTAAAATCTTAGCACAGCACAGAGTGTAGTCTTGACAGACTTCTGGTCTGTCTGGTTAGCACTGATGAAAGATACCAGGTGTAAGTATTTCAGTATCCAGAACTCTTCCCTGTTCTGGCCTGCAGAACTGCAGACAAATGATCAAACTGAGCTGTGGAGTTCTTGCCTTGGGCTGAGAAGACGAAAACATCAGTCTTTTGAAATATTCAACTCACAGCCTCTCTCTGGCTGCCAAGCAGACACCTGCACACACTCATCATCCATCAAAGGGAAACATTCACAAACCCCAAACTGATCCAAACCAAACACCAACTTAGGAGCTATCAAGCCCAGACTGTCAAACTAGGCCACATGTTGTGTAGTGTTTGTATATATAAGTTATAAAACACTCACTACTGGCTTTAGAAACTGTGTACACTATTGCCAGGTTCCTGAATCATTCCTTTACAAAGTACTCATTCTAATTACCAACTATATAAATGTTAATAACTTATCATAATAGTTTCTTTCTATTTGTAAGACTAATAAACTGTATTTTCTATAAGCTTTCTTCTTCATTGCAATAAAATATTGTTGAAATAACAAACTAAAGTATGTGGTCAGACCTGGGGAGAAAAATCTTTCTTCAAAACTGAAGGAAAAATGGCATCATCTCAGCGTTGAAACAGAGTGAGCTGTTTTTCCTAGAGAATACCATGCTATTCTCTAACTGGCAACCCAGCTGTGTTTAGACTTTTTCCTGTAACAGGTCTGAGCCATGGGATCAGAAGTATCATGATGCTCTACTCACCTGAGCATAGGTCTTCAGGAGATGGCTGTGCATCTGGAGCTCTTCGGGCACCTCCACAGACTTGGCTCCAATGAACTGCAGGAGTGGCACAGGCATCCCCGTGTCCCAGGTGGTGATTTTGGCAGAAGGTTCCACGAAGCCTTTCCAGTGAGCCTGCAGGTTGGTAGGGGGTGGGCTGTACAAAGTCATGTTGGCAAGGTGATCGTTCAGCTTGGAATAGCACGTGGTCTTTATCTCAGACACTTCAGCCTCAGTCATGAGCCCGGCAGCCGTGAGGTGTTCTGCATACGTGTCTGGGATACTCTTACGGGATCTGCCAGGGAGGGAATCAAACCACATAGATATTAAGGCTAAAAGCAGTGTCACAAGAGAACAAGGAAATACACCTTACTACAGTCAGGTACCATAGAAAATTCATATAAATGGTGTCCCGGTGCATTATACTTATTTGCATGAAGTTCAATTTCCTGGCATTTTCAAAAAGATAATAGTTCTCTTAGAGATGTGTTTGACAACTCTTTATTAAAAAAGTGAAAGTGCTGTAGTTGGCAGTTAGAGGTAAAAACAAGTCAAAACTCCCTCTGTGCTACCATGCATATTTTCTTCAGAGAAATTCACAGTAGGATTTCTGCATTGGAGGGAAACAAGGCAGCCATTCAAACTCTTCACCTAAAATACCAGAATTCACTGGCAAGTGAATTTTTGTGTGTTTTTCTTCGGGGATAAGGATGGAATCTGAATACATTTAAAGGCTGATAAAGATGAGTCCCCAGTGGAAGTAGCAGGACCAGACAAAGACAAGACAAGCATCACAATGGCTTCCTGCCCATTCTCCCACAACATGCACACTTCCCCTTGGCACACAGAAGACAACTTTGCCCTCTGATTACCAGTGGTCACAAATTTGAAATCCAAGAGCTTTGTCCAATATTGTTCTCCAGAAAGCACCAAGCCACACATTCAAGAGGCAACAGTAATGACTGCTCATTAACATCTTATTATGAGACTTGTACTGTAGTCAAGGGCTGCTGACAGTCCAGCTTGCATAAAGACCTGTGAATATGTCAAAAGATCTCATGCAGAGACTTCTGTTGCAGCAGCAAGACTTGAGGTGGTGCAACCCTTACCTGATGATTTTGTACATGCTGGGGTTGGTGAAGAAGGGCTCATCAAGCTCATTGTGGCCCCACTGCCTGTAGCACAGCAAGTCCACAATGACGTCCCTGCGGAACTGGCGCTGGTACTCCACAGCCAGTCGTGTGGCACGGACAACTTCCTCAGGATCATCCCCGTTCACATGGATAACTGCACATCCAACGATTTTACCTGCCCAGGGATTCAAAACACAACAGCAATCACACCCAACCCCTTCCAAAGTAAGCAGACACACACCTGCTCTGCTGAAACTACAGACAGCCCATGTGAAGTAAGTATAATAAAAACGAATCAAAAAGAGATGTTCTTTGTGATGAGAGCTGGGGTAAGGAGAGGAGTCTTGCCTGAGGGAACATGCAATTAGCCCAACCTGTTGTATTTGTCAGTTTGAGCACAACTTCTTTACAAGCACTTTGTTCCCAGAGGACTTCCTATACACAGTTCCTGCATCATTTAATCTGCTAGTGTACAGGAACTGGGAGAGAACTACTTGATTGCTTCTCTTTCAAACAGAAATTGAGTTTTAGTTCCTTCTTATCCTAAGGTATCGCTACTATGAATTCATATAAGCCAAAAGCAACTTTCTCCCTTATTAGTAGGGAGTATGATTCTGTCCACTGCTCCTCCAGGCAGAAAAATCTCTTAATTAAAAGAACACTGTAAAATTTCAATATCTTAACACCCTCTCCTGTATGACAATTTGGTTGCAAGCAACAGTGCTCCTTTTGTACTTTATCTGTCCAAATTCTGGAAACTAAGATACTTCAGCCATTCCTGGCTCATGTCAAATTTTCCTCCCAAGGAACATACTAAAGCTCAGCTACATAACAGCCCCTCCTCACTGACAGGTAAGAAGAAAGGAAAACTAAGGATGGAGGCAAAAAAAAAAACAAACCCAAACAAAAACAATCCATAAAACAAAACCAGCCCAGGGAAAACAGTAATAACATATGCTATCTACCTTACCAGATTTAATGAATCTACTTGTTTGGTTTGATGAAACCATAAGACAAACCCTTGATGTTAGGTCAAAAGCATACAAAAGAATATTTTTACTTATAGGAGACATATACAAGATAACTAACTGCTATGTCTCTGATCTTACTGGTAATACATTTGTTTATCACTAAGAAAGACCAGTCCAAAACAAAGCCTCTAGTTCAGGCATAGAAAGGTCTTGAGCTTCATCTTTAAATTGAAAGCTCAACAGGCTCACATGACAACAAACAAAACAGAAAGAATGGAGGAGTATCTGACATAAAAATCTTGCTCAGAAAATACACTGAGATGATTTTTATGAAATTTAACAAGACATATTTAAAATAGATCTGTTATATACTCCATTGCCATACTTTTTTAAAAGCTGTCAATAATATGACAGAAACTGAGTTATAAAGACTTCACAGAAATCTTGCAATTATTTTATCACATCCTGTAAAAATGTGACAAGATTTTCCCTTGATATTTAGTCTTTGCCATAAAGCAGATAGGGGAGGGCATATTTTTAGCATCTGAATTGTTGCTAGTAGGAGAGAATAATAATAATAATAATTTTAATTCCTACTCTACCATGAAACTGGAGTTATAATAATCTCTCCCTAGAGCTGACAGGCAGTTGCTATAAAAAGTCCATTGCACAGCTTACACTGCAGTTAAAAATCCTTTCTGAGACAACAGGCAATCTTCCTTGTGATTCAACCCTACCTACCAATGTCACTGCAGTACAGAGATGACCTTCCTCGCTCTGGAGGAGTGGTATAGCCCAGCTGGTTATTAACAATCAAATGGATGCTCCCACCAACTCTGAAATGTGGTAGATTAGAGAGGGTCAGTGTTTCAGGAACAATCCCTTGTCCAGAGAAAGCAGCGTCGCCATGAACCTACATCAGGGAAGAAGATGGAAAAGTCTCATTAGGAAACACTGGAGGAACAGCAAAAGCAAAACCATAACTCATTAAGTAAGACCTAAATTGGGTACATGGAACAGCCACAGGACCCACTTCTTAATCCCTCTCAGAATACTGTTTCCATGACTTGAGAGTTTATGTAGCCTTATCACTAACACAAGGTCATGGCAGCCAACATATGTACATGAATGCCTGCTGTAATCCCTACCTGGAACTGACCTATAATCTCTTAAAACTGATTCAACCAGTGTCCAGGTGACTGCAAGCTTCCTGGCTATGGCAAAGCTGCAGCAGTCAGAGGCAAACCACTGACCCCTGAACAAAAGGAGCCACTCACCACAGCATTTACTACACCTTTGCTGAAGTTGAATGTTGGTGAACTGGGACTTATGCCCATTTCCACCTTACCAAACAGACAAGAACAGAAAAATCAAGTGGAAAATGAACTGAATGTAAGCACTCAAAAACAAAGAAAAACTTTCAGAAGGAAATAAAACCTAAGTTCTTAGTTACTAGCAAATAAATGCTGCAAATAAAAAAAAATAGTTTGGAAGGGGAAGGGAGAATACTGTGATAGCCAACCCAGGTTTCCAACAAAGGCTAGAGGTACTGGAGTGAGTATCACCTAACATCTCAATGCTTTGGAGACAGCTCTCCATTGATGAATATGATGACAGTTTCCTCAGAATGCAGACTCAATCATTTGCAAATTAAAGTCACTATGCAGATTGATGTACTTCCTTGTTGAAACCAGATGACACTTCTGCTTTCTAGCTATGGAATAGTGGTTTCAAGCCTTAAGAGACGTCTGCAAGTACACCAAGATAACAGAGGTGCAATCAGCCAGTGAAACAGCAGCACTGGGTTTTATACCATTCCAGTACAGATTTTTAAGAGGTATCACAGCAAAACAAAGGTAACTACTGCAAGAGAGACAAGCCAGCATCCCCACTCTATCCCTTACCATGCTACATTTGTTCCTGAAGTGTTGGGTTTTCACCTTTCCCTCCTGGTTTCTTCTGCTGCCTGAGAAGACTACATACCTCAGTGACAGCATTTGAGTGAAGACCCTAAAACATCTGAGAAAACTTCATGGCCTTTAGCACTTCCCAAAGCATTAAAGCCTAAGGACAGTGACTATCCAACTACACAAGACTGTTCATCTGCATCTCAAACCCCAGAGGATTCAATTCCTGTGATGCAGGTAGGATTTTACTCATTCTACCAAAAAGATGAAAACAGTTTTTGCTAGGGCACATTTTTCTCTGGGCTGCATTAGCAAAAAGATAAAAGCAAAGTCATCATCAAGTTTAATTCACCAAACAGTGACCCTGAGGGTGGAATGTATTTCTAGGAGATCTTACTCCCAGAATTAATTTCAAATCATAAACATCAGTATTTGCCTGATGTCCAGGAAGTAGAGTTAAGGTATGTGAGAAGGTGAAAAATAAACCGCTCTCCAGCAGAGATGGACAATTAAATACTGCAGAGATGTCCATGGTAGGTAACCAAGAAGAGTTTTATCATCCTTATAAATTCTGAGCACATTGAAGTTCCAGAAGAGAAGACCTTCAGACCCTGGACAATGAAGTTCACCACTGACAATGGCACCTTAACTGATCTTTACTCATTCTCCCCTCAAACTCTGGTACTGAGGCTTGTGGAAGAAGAGAAAAAATGCCAGTATAAACCCAGAGTGTCTACACTCTTTTCTCACGAGAAAGCACTCTAAAAACAGAAAGTTCAAAGTCAAACTCTCAAACCAAGATTCTGAAACAGAAGGTACCTGCTTTCATCTCTTTCTTCTCAATTAGCTGAATGAGAGCAGTTAACAGTTACAACCAAAAATTTGCCTGTTTTCAATCTCACTTGTGTACCTTTTAAAGACACAATCACAAGTAATGATGATACATTTTCTTCCTTTTAGGAATACTTTGAATCAGTTTACTAACATGGAGGTGTTTAGCACAGAATCAAATCTATCTCTTCTCTGCTATGCAATGCTCCCTATCACTTACCCCCACAAATCCTAAGTGAAATTTTTCTTGGATACGGAGGGTCCATTTATCCTGAAGAATTGTTTTTTAAAGAGTCATAGTACTTTCATTACTACATGGTGAATATTTACTATTATGAGAAAGAAAGAACAGTATCTTCTCAAATTAAGAAATACCTGCACTGAAAGATGGAGACACATTGGGAAGCAAAAGCTGGCTGCACTTGCAAGCTCTAAAGTCTTTTTAAAATAAAAAACTAAGAACCCCAACTTGCCCAGAATATTTTGTATTCTCATGTCTGCTTTTTCACAATATCCTACCCTTCCAGAAGAAAGCAAAACATTTTTTAACTGAAATATGTTTTCACTCCTACATGTAACTTTCTCCATTTTGTTTGTTACACTTTACAGAACATTTCTGCCCAACTTGTTTTTAACCTTGGCTTTAAAATATTAAGAGTTCAATTCACTTGTTTTTCCAAGTTGAAGTTAATGCAAGAGAAGAAAATTTATCAGGGAATTATTTAGGATTGCTTCTACAGCTATACAAGTCAGTTCAAGGAGTAAAAACAAATTCCAGCAGAGTCTTCAACAGTACCATGACAAAATGACAAAATTCTAAATCCTCCTGAACATTCTGCAGCCTTGTTGACAGTTCTTATCCAAACCCATTAATTTGAAAAAAGGCTTCCAGTGGCAGCTTAAATGCAAAAGTGAGGAAAGGCATGCATTACTCTCAATGCAGAATATTATTAATATAAAGGGAGGTATCAGAATCAGTATTCAGAAATCTTAGAAATGTAATTATTTAAATGCCAGCATCATCACAAATGCCATCTGCTTGATCTTCCTTGCCCCACTCTTTCCCCATAAAGAAGATCCCAGCTCTTGACATCATACATTAACTCAGTTCTGTTTGATATTTCTATGTACACTCCTGTTCACATTCTAGTCCAGCAAGTCTTACAAATATAAATGACAATATGTGAGCAAAATACCTGCAGGCAAATAACTTTGTCCCCAGGCTGTGCAGAACTCTCTGGGGAGTAATCGCCATCGAGCAGAGTCTGTTGCCTGGCTCGAGTCTTGCCCACAGCCACTGGGTTGATGGCTTCTAAGTGTGAGGGGTTGGGGAGCAAGGTGACATGCACAGGTCTGTGGGAGCCAAAGTCCAGATCGACAGAAGATGTCAGGTGGGAAAGAACGTCCCCAATGGCTGCCGAATTCTCTGGAAACTCACTCAAACCACGCATCTTGCGGAACATGAGCTGCAGGGAAACAGATTTGGTTAAAACCCTTTTCTAATTCACTGACAGGTTGAAAGAAATACACTCTCCTACTCCTGAAATTGCAAGGATGGTTGTAAGTAGCAGCACATAAAACCCTTCATTAGAGTTCTTTTAAGAGTGTCCTGCACAGTTCACTGAAGTGTTGATAGGAAGGGAGAACACTCTCACAACAGGTAACATTTTATTGCTCCAGCATTTACAACATGGCAAACTTTTGGGGGTTTATTTTACTGCAAATAAACCAGGCAACTGCCTGTGAGATTACAGATCTCTTGCTGTCTTAGTTTGCAAGATGTAGCTGGGGCTGTGTATTCTATTGCCATCTGTTAGAGGTGGAGCAGTTATCTTCTGTTATCTGGGGACATATTTTCTCTTAATGGGCCAGTGAGTGTCCCTGCATGGCTGATAAAATTCCATCATCCCATTGGGAGATGCTCTGCCCAGGGGGAGGAGCCAAGCATTCCTACCTGGAAAGAATCTGATTTTTGGAACACCAGAAGCAGCCTTGTCCCACTGGACTCCCAGAAGAGCAACTTTCTTTTCTTTTTAATTTTTCTAATAAAAGAACTGTTATTCCTACTCCCATATCTTTGCCTAAGAGTCCCTTAATTTCAAAATTATAATAATTCAGAGGGAGAGGGTTTACATTTTCCATTTCAAGAGAGGCTCCTGCTTTCCTTAGCAGACAGCTGTCTTTTCAAACCGAGACACTTACCTCAGGAGGAAGCTGAAGTAAGCCCACAAGCAGATTAAGCCTCCCCCGATGAGGCATTCCAATGATGATATCCGTGACCCCGCTGTACGCACACATCTTGAACAGCTCGTGGAAGAAGCCCATCATGCTCTCTGCTCCTTCACCACCGTATCGCTTCACTGTGGTAAACTTGGTGGCCAAGAAGTGATCAAACTCCTGTTAAAAACAGGACAACTTCAGTATTAGGCTACTTTAAGCAGCAGCCTTCTGTTTATAAAATTGAAATATAATTTATGTTTATACCCTTGAGGCATACAAATCTAAACATACCCCCGGAAAGTCTCAGCTCACTCTCCATCCACACAGTCTGAGACCAGAAGCTATGATGACTATAAAAAATCAGCTCTAAGCAGAAAAATGTTGCATTGAGGACCAAACTTTCTCTGTCTCACATGGAAGGTACTTCAAGAATTCTAACACCAGATTAATTTACAAATTCCTTGGTAGTTTACCTGTTTTAGGTGGAAATGTAGGAATGGTGCTGTTTTACAGTATAAACCATAATGATCTTGAGAGACAAAGCAGTAGCAAAACAATGTTTCGGTTTGATTTACATTAGGCACAGTCCTTATTACATAGGTAGAATGCTTGGGAGAAGAAAAATAAATGAATCTGTATTTACTTCATTTTTGTCTCACTTCACTCCATTCACTTCCTAGAAAGCTCTAATAAGTGACCAAGTTTTGGAAGCACTGGAAATTTCTTTCATTTTTGCAACTAAAGACACAAACTAAAAGAAGTCTGTGACTGAGAAGGGAAGACTAAGCCATACCCAAAGATCTGAGCCAACTGCTAGTTGAGCAATATTCAGTTCTAATGAATAATGTATACAAAACTGATCACATATAAAAGCAGTTTTTTTCTGTCACAGTTAAATTATATACTTTTAGTATAGCTCTGGTCATACTGAAATTGAAGTAAAGCACATCAGGGTCCCAATTTCACCCTCCTGTGTCACCATCAAATTCCTCCAACTGCCAAAGAGGCTACAAAAAATACAAAGTGGGCCATATACTTCCATTCAGTCATTGGTAAATATTACATTTAACACTCCTTCCACTTGGAAAACTGGAAACAGGGACACTTTCACAGATCCTGCTCTTCTACCTTTCCAACCTTCACAGATCCTGCTCTTCTACCTTTCAATCATTCTGGATAACATGGGAAGAAAAGGGGGGAAATTAAAACTTTTCACAGTACAGAAGTATTGGAATAAATTTTCTCTATACGTTTCAAAAGTGCATAAATATTTCACTTCCTTATAGAAGGCATTGAACAAGGGGTCCTTGCTGAAAAGCACCATGTCTGCCAGTGCTATATGATAGCATCAACTATCTAGTTGATGTCTGCATCAACTCTGATTTGCTCTTCCAAAACCTTGAGTGACAGCATATTTTAAGGACAGTGAAACAGATCAGCATGAGGGTAAGAGGAAAACACAGAACAGCTAAGCCAGAGCACAAGATTTCACAGAGCTCTGCTCAACCTTATGGTCCCATTAGTAACATTTAATATGAGCTGTCAGATCATTAATCTAAGAGTATCTCACTTTTGAAGACTGATTATTCATGGGTTTACAACATCATTAGTTCAGTAACAGCTGGTAAATTAATTCAGCAACAAACTCCAATGAGATTCCTGCCTTGCACTGCTTCAGGCAAAACCTTGTACTTCTTCCTCCTGCACACTGTCAAAGCCTTTCAGGACAGTGATTGTACTTTTTCTGCATTAATCATGTCCAGAATAGTAAAGGATCCATGACAGACTCCATGACTATTACAATCCAGTAACAGGGAACAAAGTACCTGGGACTCCAGCATCAGTTTGCACAAGTGCTTTTTCTCTTCAGGTGTAAATGCTTCTTGCTTTAGCTCTTCAAACCTTTTAGCAAACCATTCTCTCTCCTCCAAAGTTGGAAGCTGGCTTGTTTCTATGGAAATATGCCCGCAGTATATATGGTCAAGATAAGCCATCACATCCTCTACAGAAGCCTCCTCTTTTCCCATGTTTATAAGTCCTGGTGGGAAATAAATGTTATTAATCACTTTGGGGGAGGAGAGGAAGCACTAAGGCCTGTTTTGGAGAAAATAAAGCTATGAGAGAGACCACCCTCCTTTGTTTAAGGCTGCAGCAAGGCTCTAAGAGAGACAAGAAAAGACAATTCTTGACTTCTGCCCCTGTACTTTCAAACCTTCACTACAGCATTAAGTATTGTGGTAAATCATGGAATGTTACAATAACGCAAGAAATTAATGTTTAGCCTCAGTAGTTGTAAGAACAAGCACAAATTTTCATTATTTCCTAAGATGCTAGAAGGCAGCCTCTCACTGCACCATGATTTCTGCAACAGACATATGTATGCTGAAGTTGACAATTTTCTGTTCAACAGTTTTCATCACTGATTGAGCCACCACTCAATATCTGACTCTTCCACAGAGGCCACAGCCCCTCAATAAATCACCCATGAACAGAATTTGCTGTGATAAGGCTGTGGTCTCACCTGTAGTAGCGAGAGGACCCTGAAGAACTTCAGCCAGCTCTTGGATTTCAGGTACCATGTTCATAACAGCTTGGTCGGCAAACAGTGGGTTTATTTTGGCAGCTTTGTGGCCATGTTCAGCATAGGCAGTTATTAAACGAGCAAGACCATGGTCAACTAAAACCAAAAAGAAAGCAGAACAGCATCACAAACGTGCTCAGATTAAATCCACTTACAGCATCAACACAGGAATGTTTTGTCTGCTGGCAACCATCAAGGTTCTGGCTGGAAAGAGAGCTTTTCTGTGCACTTATTTCTGTCTTATTACCCCACAACAGCTCCCATCAGCAAACTGCTAAATCTGCTCCTCCATACAATTTTCAAGCAAGTACACTCTAGACTTCCCCCACAGCACAGGTTAGGCTCCTGTAAACATATGCAAAGCTACTTCATTTTGCTTTGAATCTCTCTACAACAGTAGCGAACTAAAACCACTACAAACAGGTATGTCCAAGTCAAGATCAGCACATTACCAGTGTATAGTCTTATTTCCTAAGCCAACTCAATCCTATCACTTATGCTTCCTTGTTCCTTGCTGGAATGACAGGAGGATTGGGTCTTAACAATAATTCAGGTCCCATAACTTCAAAAAAAAACCAAAGTCTGTCTGCAGGAGCCAAGAGCATATGCTGAGCCAAATGTGGTAAGAATTATTGACATGGGTAGAATTTGACCAGCTGAGAGGTCACACACACGTTACTCTCACTGAGCACAGCCACAGACTAGGCTGATAAACTGAAAACAATAAAACATACTGCAAGCACAACTTGCTACAAATTAATGTCATGAACCAGCTTATAAAGCATTCCTAATGCGGAGGGGTTTTTCATCCTGGTAAAAACGCAGCACTGACAGTAGTCAGGTCTGAAGGCTTTTATTTTTCTAAACAATGGAATTCTCATAGCACAAGGTTATTTGTCAGCCCATTCAAAACAGCCCCTTTTCTCTACTGGGTTCTACAACAGAAGGACATAACCCAGACATAAGGCTAACAGTGCCCACAATGCTCAAGGAGGCCGTTTAAATGCAATTTTTAAAATGTTACAGAAAAATATGTTAATAATTAACAAGGAGGCTACTTTGTGACTGGCTTCGGTGTCCAGGAGTTACAAACTGGTTTCACTCCTGCTCCTGGGCAAAGGGTTTAAATCCTACCAGGGTCGCCAGAGTAAAGTTAATGCAAGCACCACACTCCTATCTAGAAGAGCATTCTGCTTGAAATCACCTTTCTGCATTGTAAAATGGAGCTAAAAGCAACACGGGACTGCTGCAGGAGAGAGTTACCTGTATTTAATCATGGAATCCTAGAATGTTAAGGGATTGAATGGGACCTTATAGACCATCCCGTTCCAACACCCCTGCCGTGGGCAGGGACACCTCCCACGAAATTTTATCCCATTTGGCTTTGAACACCGTCAGGGTTGGGGCATATCCACACATATGAACAGGTTGGGGCATCCACCCAACCTGTTCAGTGTCTCACCACCCCTCAGTTCGGCTAGTTCAAGCCCCACGATAGAAAAGGAAAATGACAGGCGGGTGGCAGAGGTACTTCTACGAGCAGCAGAACTCCCCGAGAGCCCATCGCTGAGCAAACTTCAGCACTCGGCGCTCTCACAGCCGCTTCAGCCCGCGGAGCGGGGCCAGGCACCCCGGGCTTGCAGAAACCACAGCCAAGAGCTCTCGGAGCGGGTCTGCTCCGCGCTCTGCCCCGCCGGGAACAACACAAGCAACACCTCAGAGCGCTCGCTCCGTGTCCCGACCCCGCTCCGGGGCAGCCCCCGCCGCGCTCCCTCTGCCCGGCGCGGCCCCGGGATGTCCGACCTGCTCTGCCGGCGCCGCGCTGCTCCTGCGCCCGCCCGCCCGCCGCCTTCCGCGGTTTGTAGCCGTAGACGCCGCGCTCGGTGCGGTACCAGCGCCTCGGGCCGCCCCGGCAGAGCGCGCAGCGCACGGCCCGAGCCCCCGCCGCGGCCGCCATGGCCATGGCCGCGCTGCCCCCGCGCCGCCACCGCCCCCGGACCCGCCCCGAGCCCCGGGGGCGGCGCCCGCAGCGGGGGCGCTCAGCGGCTCCTGCGGTGCCGAACGGAACGAGAAAGCACACGATGTTCTGGGCTCCAGCGAGGCGATCTGGAGGGCTGTGCCCAGTTCTGGGCTCCTCAGCACAAGGGGGACAAGGAACTGCTGCAGAGGGTCCAGCGGAGCCACAGGGATGAGGAGGCCTCTGGAGCATCTCTCCAGATGCGGGAGCTGGGCTTGTTTAGTCTGGAGAAGTGAAGATTGAGAGGTGATTTCATGAATGCATATAAATGTCTCAAAGGTGGGTGCCAAGAAGTTGGTGCCAGACTCTTTTCAGTAGTGCCCAACAACAGAACTAGGAGCAATGACCATAAAATAAAACCCAACATGAAGAAGAACTTTTCATTGAGAGTGGCAGAGCACTGGGACAGGGTGCTCAGGGATGTTGTGGAGTCTCCCTCTGTGGAGACATTCACAACTCACCTGAATGTGTCCCTGTGTCACCTGCTCCAGGTGACCCTGCCTTGGCAGGCGGGTTGGACTGGATGATCTCCAGAGGTCCCTTCCAACTCTACACTGGTGAGACCACACCTGCAGTGCTGCATCCAGCCCTGGGGTCTTCAGCACAGGAGGGACACGGCCCTGTTGGAGCGAATCCAGAGGAGGCCACCAAGATGATTAGAGAGGTGGAGCATCATATGAGGAAAGGCTGAGAGAAATGGGATTGTCCAGCCTGCAGAAGAGAAGGTTTCCTTGTGACTTAATTACAGCTTCTAGTACCTGAAGGGAGCCTGCAAGAAAAGATGGAGATGGATTTTTTACAAGAGCATGTAGTGACAGGACAAGGAGGAATGGCTTCAAACCAAGAGAGTGTAGGTTTAGATTAGGTATTAGGAGGATGTTCTTTGCTGTGAGCAGGGTAAGGTACCAAAACAGGTTGCGCAGGGAAGTTGTAGATGCCCTACCTGTGGATGTGTCCAAGGACAGGTTGGATGGAGTTCTGATCAACCTGGAATAGTGGAAGGTGTCCCTGCCCGTGGCAGGGGCTTGCACAAGATGATCTTTAAATGTCCCTTCCAATCTCAACTTTTCTGTGATTCTGTAAATTTTGTGTGAATGCAGGTCTGGGGTACTGGCAAGTTCCCTTTCTGAATGCTTGGTTGTGCTCTTGTAGCCTTCACAATGAGGAAATCAAAGAGTATTTTTTGTCCAAATCAAACCATGCTATTTGCCTTTGGAACAGGTGGAACTGGATTTCAGAACTGAATCAGTTCCGACACCCCAGTTGGTCTGGGATTTTATGATATTCACAGTTCTTGCAGAGGGGCCACTTGTGTTCCTTGAGGGCTGTATGGTTGGGTTTATGCATATTTATAAAACCCAATGTGGGAGAAAAATATAAAAATAAATGACCTTTAATGTTGCAAGGAGGGCAAAAGGATACAGTGACAGAAGGACAGTGGACATGTGGCCCATAAAGTGAAGTGTAGTAGGAATGTGGCTGGGAATATTCTTTTTTTTTTTCAATTAGAATGAAGGAACCTTAAAAATAATGCTGCAAGATGATGTGATTTTTTTGAAGCTGACAGTGGAGAGGGAGAAAACATTGACGTAGTTAAATGTTTCCATTCTGTGCTTGGGGAAAAAGACAAATGTTGCAGGGAGATTACAGGATGATGAAATACTTTTCCACAGTTCTTAAGCAAATACCAGTCAAACAGCAGATATCAATGTGGTTTTGCTTTGAATAATATAAGCAGTTAGTTGAATATTTCATAATTAAACACTGATACAAATAGGCTTGAACATTAAAAATTTTCCAGTTTCTCCAATGAGATGTTTCAGACACACAATGTGGATCACAGAGAACTAACTGAATATTTGTATATATAAGTTCACTTAATAGAAGTTTAATAAAGTCTAAGCAGGTGTTTATGAAATATATATCTCATCAAGTCAACTTGTTAGGGTTTTTATGTGAATCAAAATCCAGTTAATAAAGATTTAAAGTACTTCACAGATTTGCCAGCATAATCATCTTGTGTAGGACAAGATTACATGTGACAAAAACATTGCTGTAGCTATATCTAGGTCATGGAAAGGTTTTGTTGACTTTGATTCATGTCTAAATGTGAGAAGGTGGTACCTGTGCCAGCAGAAACACCACTGCTGAGGGCGTAGGCAAAGTGACTCTCCCAGCCTGGCCCTTCTGGCACTAAGCCTGTCTTAGAGAAGGCTCCTGTACGAGGCTGATTTAGTACTACTTGATGCTCTCACTAAAAAATACTAGAAATGCCCAAAACCAAGGCTGTACATACTAAATACTAAGTGTCTGACTACCTGGCAGCATAGAAAATCAGCAGCACTGGGAATATTTCTAAAGGAATTATCCCCCTTGCCACTTTAGTAGTTAGATCAACCCAAAAAAGCTGCCCACACCTTGAGTGCTGATGAGGTTTGCAGTGAGGAGAAGTTACCTTGAATCTGAGAGTCAAGATGGAGATAATCAAACACGACTTATTTTAACAGGATGAGGTGAAAGCTTGCACACATTGAAAGAGTATGTGCATTGTGAAAAATGCATATTTTATGATTGGCTTTTTGCAAATATTACAATGAATATTATATGTGTAATGTTAGAAAGTTATGCTGCATTAATTCTCTTAAGTAATGTATTAAATGTATTTTTAGGTTATAACACAATATTAAAATAGAAACTATGCTATGTAAGATACTTTTTAACTAGCTCGAGATGAGATAATCAAGAAATCCTTCGCACAGAGATGGCAGTGACAGGGCCCATAAAGAGTTACAGCCTCCTTATCAGAAAAGACAAACATTCTTCCACCTTCTCTCCGTCTTTATGGAACCACCAGGATTAAGAAGTTGACAAAAACCAGAAAAGTTCTTAATTTGCAAGGAATGTATGCATCATGTATGAGATGTGTGAATATGCAACAGGCTATTGCTTTTAAAGGTTATTCCTTTGTTCACAAGGCATGCTTATGGGCTTAAGGGCCCGAGAGCATCCGGACGTCCGTAATTCTTTGCTTTTTATTGTCTTGTAATTGTCCTAACTCTAAATTTTCATTACTCTAATTGTATTACTATTTTTATAACTATTTTATTATTATTAAATTTTAACATTTTAAAAACCAAGTGATTGGCGTTTTTCACATACACTAAAATGTAGCTCCTTTCCAGGAAACAGGGGCTATAAATAATCTCCAAAAATCATGAGAAAAAAGCAGGTGGGTCTAAAGAAATTATGTGGATATCTGCTTACTCAGAAAAGAAGATAATTTGCTGGATTTGGCTGCAAGAAAATATAGAGGACACCTACAGTTTCTACATTAGGCCAGTATTTGGCACAATTTGAATACTGTGTGCAAGTTTGGTGCCAGTAATTGAGGAAACATATAAAACAATTTGGGAGGAAGAGCTTCAGGAAATAAAAAAAAAAAAAAAAAAAGACATGCTTTATGTCTGAGATTCAGGAAATGACAGCTACCTGGTTTGGGTTTTGGTAAATCAGTACAAAAGCTTGATTAGTATGTGCACAAACGAAACAGGTCCTTTAGGAGGAAAAGTTTTCTGAAGTTTGATTGTATGGCCTTTACAAGAGCGAGTTCCAACATAATTGTAGGTGTGGGAGTGTGGTATAAACACAGAAGGAGATTTTGCTTTCCTTTCAAAACCGTAGTGATTGTGCTTTTTATTCATGTTAGAAAGGGCAGCAACATCGTGCTTCAGAAGAAAATAAGCCAACATCTCTAGTTGTAATGCCAGTGCCACTGATACTTAACCCAAGTATAACCCAATTCCCCCTAAAAAGAGTAGTTGAGGCATTCATTGACAGGCCAAAGGATTGGTGCCTTTGGAAAATAAAATGCCAACACTAACATGGATTTTCTCTCCCCTTTTTTGCTATGTTCTGCCATGGATCTTCTCCACTCCAGTGAATCAGTTTAATCAATTTGGTAGTTTAAGATATTTTGGCAAGGAAATGAGATCTTTGTGAGCAGGGACATGTGAATGATCTGTGCCAATAACAAGCACAACTCCTTTCTAATTTGTCCAGAAAGAGGTTTTTAGACATGTCTGCAAAATGAGCAATGAAGTTAAACAGCAGAGAGGAGAGGTCTTCTCTGGGGAAAAAAAACAAAACAAAACAAAACAAAAAAAACCTGTCTCGTCCTGTACCAGCTGGCAGAACACACCTAAAGCTCTGCATCAGTAAACAGTGTCTTCTGTTGGGGCTGACTCTTGCCTCTGAATAAAAAGCAACTTTAATAGCTGAATAACCTCATTATGTACACCCAGGCCTGCGCCTGCTGTCACAGTCCAATATTGCTGAAGGCTTGTTCTAAGCCCAGAGGGGTGTAAAGGCTTTCCCAACGTAAAAGCTTCTGTCATAACCTGGATTCAAAATGTAAAATAAACACCAGATTCTCACTCTGCAGCTCTGGGCTGTGCCAGCTTTTTCCAGCTTAGGCAGCTTTAGAGTTGCCCAAGAGGTAATGCCGTGCCCAGAACCGCAGGCAGAGAGCGTTTCCAACAAATTCAGGAGCTTTGTGCCACTAAATTCACCATGGCAAAATATCCTCAGATGTCCAGGTGGGAACAGTGACTGGACAAGAGGGCAGAGAGACCAAATTTAGACTAGAAAACACACCCAATGGCAGAATCACAGAATGAGTGGGTTTGGAAGGGACCTCTGGAGATCATCCAGTCCAACCCCCTGCCAAGGCAGGGTCACCTAGGCATGTGACACAGAAACACATCCAGGTGAGTTGTGAATGTGTCCAGAGGGAGAATCTGAGAGCAGCCTCTCCCAGTGCTTTGCCACCCTCAATTCCTCATTTGAGGTGAAATCTCTTATGTTATATGACCATTGCTCTGTCACTCAGCACCACTGAGATGAGCCTGGCACCACCCTCTTGGCACCTGCCTCGGAGATATTTACTTGCATTCATGAAATGCCCTCTCAGTCTTCTCTTCTCCAGACTAAACAAGCCCAGCTCCCGCAGTCTCTCCTCACAGGAGAGATGCTCCAGAGGCCTCCTCATCCCTGTGGCTCCGCTGGACCCTCTGCAGCAGTTCCTTGTCGCCCTTGTGCTCAGGAGCCCAGAACTGGGCACAGTAATGGACGCCCATGAAACCACCCCTGAGGCAGTAATTTGGTGTTCAGACACCGTCACCCCAATGTTTTATCACGGTGACACCGGAGGGCCCCACCCGCGACGTGACAGCTGCCGTGACGCCTGGCGGGCACAGACACGTCACTGCAGTGACGTCATGCGGCTCCATAAGCCGAGTCGTGCGCTGAGGCCACCGAGGAAGCGACATGCAGAAGCTATTTCCGCCTTCCCCGCCGCTGTGAGGGACGCGGGGCCGAACCCTTTTCCTCTTCCATTCCCGTTCCCGTTCCTCTTCCCCTTCCGCCTCCGCACTCCCGGTAACCAGTCCGCCGCCAGGACCCCGGCAGGGCTGTCCTCCGCGCTGCCTAACCCCCGCCCCTCGGGAAGCGCCGCTCCGCGCCGCCCGCAGCCGCGGCTCTGCCGCCGTGAAGCGGCGCCGCTCCTCCCTTCGCGCCCGGGCGTGGCGGGGCGGGCGCGGCGGGCTCGGTCGGGGCAGCGCCGTGGGTCAGGCAGCGCGGCGGAGGCCCGGTCGCCGTGAGGGGAGAAGCGCTCGGGGGCCTCGGAGGGGCGGAGGAGGCGGCGGCGGCGCCGGGCGGGCCCATGTCGGCACCGGGCACAGGTACCGCGGGCACCGACGGGACGGGAGGGCGGTGCCGGGGCGCGTGTGGGGACGGGGTCTCGGAGACGGGGAGAGGATGGCGGGGACACGGGGAGGGTGGTTCCGGAGGCGGAGGGGCCGTGGGGCTCCGAGGAGGGAAGGCTCGGAGTAGGGAATGCTCGGGTGGCGGTGCCTGAGAGCACTGGGAGAGGGAGGTCAGGAGAGCACCGGAAGCTGCTGTTCCCGAGCTGCTGGTCCCATCCGGGAAAGGGCCCGAGCTGCGGGAGAGCTGCGAGCGGGGATTGGGGTGGTAGCGGAGGAGTCTTTTTATACTTAGTGCCTTGTCTATAGGCCTCTGTTTCACGGTGGAAAGCGCTTTCCTGCAAGTTTGGCAGCAAAAGATTTTCCCCGAGAGGTGTAGAAGCGAAAGTAAAAGTGCCCGGCTGTTCGGCAGGTCGGCCAGAAGATGTGTCAGTGGCCTGAAGTTGTGTCAGGGGAGGTTTAGGTGGGATATCAGGAAAAGCTGCTTCACCCAGAGGGTGTTTGGGCACCGGAACAGGCTCCCCAGGCCAGTGGTCACAGCACCGAGCCTGTCAGAACTCCAGAAGTGTTTGGACAATGTTCTCAGGTACATGGTGTGACTCTTGGCGTGTCCTGTGCAGTGACAATAGTTGGACTTTGATGATCCTTAAAGGACCTTTCCAAGTCAGGATATTCTGTGGTTCTCTGAACCTTCCCTGCCACTGTGTGGGGGACTCCTCTCTCTCTACACGACATTTTTTTTTTCTGTGTGCTGTGTCTCATTTTCCAAAACCTGTAAGTTTATTTTTTCCTCACTGACCTTGGTATTTCTCTTATGCACCTTCCCTTGCATTAAGAGAACCTTAATTGCATTTCAGTTTTTGAAACTTGCAGAATTCTAGTGGTGTGATAACTAGTGATGGAGGAGTTTGTTGCTCTTTGAGATTTTTCATCCAGTCAGAGGTGGGACATCTTGCCTACATTTATCTCCCATATCTCTTTTGTAATAGATTAGCTGCAGACAGGACTATTTATGTAATCCATTTAATGTTTAGTGAAAAATTTCATTGTGTTTAGTTTAATAGAACTGTATTTCCTTCCCTCATACTTGTGTTTGCAAGGATGGGGACTCTGGACCATGTTACTACAGGCTTTGAGAGTAGACTGTTTTTATTGACTTGAGAGTATTGCTTTGAGGGCCAAGGTGCTGATGTTTATTCTTTTATTCTGAATTGTGAGTAGATTTGTGATGCTGAATACCTTATATTACTCTCTGCTTTCCTCATGAGTAAATAACACAGATGGTTTTTCTTAAATGTTACTTCTGTATTTCAAAACTGCTTCATAAGTCTCTGAGCTCAGAGTATCATGAACCCAGTCCCATTCTTCCAAATTCCAAGATAATTGTTTAAAAAAAATAGAAACTTAAGTACAATAAAAATTGACTTAACTGCAAATGAGTCACTGTACATCAAATATTGAAAAATTAAGAAAAACAGTTCCCTCTAAAAACATGTTGTCTGTAGATGCTGAAACTGAGAAGAAGGAGTGTTAAAACATGTTAGTATCACTATAGAAATGGGGTGCCAAGGCATAGGGATGTTTGTCTTGTCTCTGTTTTCTCTGTCCTTCCTAATTTTCTGGTGTGAGTGCTGGTTTGTCCTATCTGTTGGCTTATGGAGTTCATGTCATTATTACGCCTTTTCATCAGTATATTAATGTAAATGTGAAATATTAAATAGAATAAAGTTTCTCTTAATGTTTCCATGCCATCTTCAGCTTTGTTTCCTATGGAAATGAGGCCCAGGTGAGCCAGCTGTCTGTTTCCGTTTTTCCCTGCTTCCCACAACTTTTGGGAAAGTTGCTTATGGGACAGTTCTACTCTGCCTGTCGCGGGAGCTCTGTGCCGGCTGGGAGCTCCGCCTGGCTGGAGCTCCGCGCTGGATCAGCCGGGGTGCAGCTTGGAGGCAGCGGCAGCGCCGCCTCCTGCTGCCCTCGGGCGTTTGGTGTCGGCACCAACGAGCTGGCAGAGCCATCGGAAAGGTTTGGGAGATAAGGAGCTGTACACGCAGTAGGTAGTGAGAAGTATTGCAACATACCTGTTCTGGGACACAGAACAGAATCCTACTGTAAAACGAGATTTTTGGGGTTTTTTTTTGACTCCAGTGTTCACTGGGAAAACGTGGATAATATTGCCTTGTGGTCAATTATGCTCCATTCCTTTTCTTTTTATCCCATCTTTTCTGGTTTGCTTTTATACAAGCAAACATCAGATACATCTTTAAAACAGAATTCTGAGTTCCTAAATTTAGTAAGAGCTCAAGTACCATAATGATTGTGGTAAATAACCCTGTTGTTAAAAGTTACTTGTGTAGCTGGCTAGATATTTTGTTCAGAGTATTGGAATTGTGACATGCTGTTCCAGCATTTCTTTAAACATAGGCAACCCCTTCCCTCTTTGGTTAAGTACTGATTTCATAATAATACTGTTCTAAGATCAGTGGTTTTAGAATTCAAGTAGTTCTGAAATTTTATAGTTGTAGACATGCATTAGGGAGCCAAATGTGCTAGTGCTTGTTTAAGCAATGCTGATTTGATTTCCATAAGTCAGAGACATTTCCCCATTGGTGCTGTTGCCAGTTGCTCCCAGAGGCCAAGTCATGAATAGGTTCCTTCCCAGCTGGTAGGTTGTCACTGCCCAGGTGTAAATACTGGTACTGTAAATTTTTGCAGACCATTTTTTCTTCAGAAGCTCTGGCTGAGCACCTTAAATATTGTAATACAGTTTCATCTGGGTAGGATAGACAGCATGTAAATATGTCATTTTATTGTCTGGGAGATGGCAGAGGGAATGTGCAATGCTTATTAAGGAACATATCGTCTTTATTGTGAAGTTTAATTTATAAACATATTTCAAAGTAGTTAAAATTAATGCCAGAAGCATTCTGCATTAGATTGGAATGCAGGTGTCTCATTATCCACTCTGAGTAGATGCAGGGAATTGGTGAATCTAGGATGTTTTCATAATCCAGAATAAAATGTTAAAAGGCAAAAGTAGTGGTGGCCATTGGGAATCAAACTGGTGTTACTAATAAAAACGAAGTGATGGCTCTTCAAAAGGCATCACATACAGTGGTGTCCTATCAGTCCCACCTATGCATGCATTTAACTTGAAGCATGTAAGTATGTGAAAATTATTTTTGGTGTTAAGAAATTAATTTAGCCTGAAGTAAAAACCTAGGTGATTGTAATTGTCTCTTGCGGTCCTGCTTGGCCCATCTGACCCTGACATGAGTCAGCAGAATGCCCTTGCATTCTAGGCTGTAGTACCAGGATTTAACCATAAGGCTGAAGGTGAGTCTCTGCTCAGTACTTACCACATCCAGGTGTGGGTTCTCTGTTTCCAAGAAAGGCATTGGCACACTGAAATAAGTCTATTGGAAGATCACCAAGAGCACAGGGAGGCTGGAGGACATGATATGAAGAGAAACAGAGAGAACTGGGTTCTTGATCTGTAAGGAGAGAAGGGGAAATCTTATTACTGTCTTAAAACAACCTGATGGGAGAGCATAGTGAAGATGAAGCTGGCTTCTCCTCCACGCTGTGCAGGGACAGGATGAAAAGAAACACAGTGTGGGGCACAGCAATTTCCAGGTTGGTATTAGGAAAAGCTTTTTCTCTGTGTGCCCAGAGGGGACCATTGCTTCTGTGTTCTTGGAGATACTAAAGCCTTAGCCAAGCCTCTGATCTGCTTGGAGCAGGGGCCTGAAGTAGGTGCTTGTCACAGTTTCCTCCTAATCAGAATTATCCTGTGATTTTACCCTTTTGTGTTCAATATGTGTTACCTTTTGTGTCCTTAGCCAAAGCTTGGGGGGCTGAAAACCCCAAAGAGGCTAAAGCTCCTACAAAAATGTTGGTTGAGTAGAAGGAGAGAGAAATTGTAGCCTTTGATAAATCTTGGTAATTGCAGCCTTTCTGATATTATTTCCATTTGCTCTGCTGGGAGGGAGGTTTGTGCATCCAGCTTCGTCAGCACTGCTCGCTCTTCAGCTGCTACTTGTGCTGAGTGCTGGAGATGCTGGGGAAATCTGGGGAAGGGTGAGGAAAGAAGGAAGCAAGTTGATGCCTTTTCACAATGAGGATAAATCTAGCATTGGAGCAGGTTGGCCAGAGGGGTTGTGCAGTTTCTTTCCTTGACATTTTTCAAGAATGGAACAGTCTTGTCTGAACTCGTCACTGACCCTGCTTTGAGCGGGAGGATGGATTACTTGAGGTCCCATGTAACCTGCATTATCCTAGGATCCTAAGTAGTGGTAGTGGAAGGGAGAGAATTCTTAGGAGATATGTGGAAAGGTCAGTGAGGTGCACATGCATGCTGATGTATCAAGCGTGTACTTACTTTTGAGTTTGGAGTAGTTTGTTTTCATCAGTCTTGAATTATTTTTCTTTCAGATGAACTTGTTTATGTTCAAGATCTTACATTTCTTGGGTAGTAGAAACTTCAAGATGATTTTATTTCACAATTTATGCTGGAGACAACTTTGCAGAACAACATGCTTACAAAATGATTAGTTTTTACTTGTCAGGTCTGTTCCTTAGTTGAAGAAAATGTAAACCTTTATTCTGATGAGTCACGCATTTGTGAGTTAAGTGAATATGGGTGGGCTCTGAAAAATGACTAAAATATCAACAGCAATTTAAAAGGACTTGTTTTCCTGTGGTTCTGCAGGTTTGCCTGGATAACACAATGCCAGCTGAGCGCAAAAAGCCAAATATGGAAGAAAAAGAATCTCAGTTAAATAATAAAGAAAAAGAATTTAGTGAAAGGCGACCAGTGAGCACCAGGGAGAAGCCAAAAGAAGATGTGAAGGTTGGCATGAAGAGAGAGACTTTAAAGGTTCCTGAAGATAAAAAGAAAAAAATGGAAGAGGATAAAAGAAAGAAGGAAGACAAGGAGCGGAAGAAAAAAGAAGAGGATAAAGTAAAGGCAGAAGAGGAGCAAAAGAAGAAAGAAGAAGAAGAAAAAAAGAAACTTGAAGAAGAGGAGAAAAAGAAACAAGAGGAGGAAGAAAAAAAGAAACAAGAAGAAGAAGCTGCTCAGCTGAAGTAAGTTATCTTTTAAAGGTTTAACTGTGCCAAATGCTGGAGTTCTGTTATCAGGATTGTGATCAGAGTTATAAAAGATGAAGTGTTGGAGTTTCTTTTAATAAGTTGCATTTAGTACTACCAATTTTATGTGCCTGTCTGATTGTGCCTTATGACTTCTAAGAGGTTTTGAGTTTTCACTTGTAACCTCTGTTAGTTTGGTCTCTGTTATGGGGGTTTGTCATGTGATGACCATGGAGAGCACAATTGTGCTTGAGTAAATGTTGTAATTTAACCGCAGCTGGCATCAGCCCCACACAGCCACTCCCTCCCCTCAACAGGACGGGGAAGAGAATCAGAAGAGTAAAAGTGAGAAATTTCATGGGTTGACATAAAGACAGTTCAGTGGGTAAAGCAGAAGCTGTGCAGGCAAGCAGACCAAAACAAGGAATTCATTCCCCACTTCCCCAGCACTCCCCAGGACAGCAGGTCTCTGTAAAATGTTAACAGTGACTTGGGAAGACAAACACCATCACTCCTATCATCCCTCCCCTTCCTTCTTCCCCCAGATTTATGTGTTGGCCATGATGTCATATGGATTGGGCTATCCCTTGGGTCAGTTGGGGTCAGCTGTCCTGGGTGTGTTTCCTCCAAACTTGTGCAGCCCCAGACTCCTCCTTGGTGGGGTGGAGTTGGGGTGTGGAGCAGAAAAGGCCTTGACTGTGTGTAAGCCCGTCCCAGCAATAGTGAAAACACCCCTGTGTTATCAACGCTGATTCCAGCACAAATCCAAAACACAGCCCCATACAGGATACTCTGAAGAAAATTAATTCTGTCCCAGCCCAAACCAGAACAATAAAGAACTGCAGATGCATTTAAGATGAAGTGTTGTTGTCCAAAAATTTGGAATACAGACTTAACAGGTCTACAGACCATACATAACAGGAGCAAATCTGATGTGAGAAATTACTTTTACTCAGTCACAGACAACTGATACTTGGATGGCAAACTCAGAATTTAACCTGGAAGTTTAATATGTGATATTACCAAGACCATGTTTCTTATTATGTTATCCAACCATAGTACAGTGTTGAAGGTGGCTGAAATATTATGTTATCCAACCATAGTACAGGGTTGAAGGTGGCTGAAATATTTCCCTTTTAAGATTGAGGCAATGTCATAGCCAAATTCTAGCTGGGACAGATATATTTGACGTTTTCCAAATTTTCTGTGTAATTTCACTAGATCGGCAATAAAAGATTTTCCTTAAATGTGTAATACAGAAACCTGTTAAAAGGCTTGTTTCCTCTTCTGTGAGAACTTCATCTTCATCTGTGGTAAATGGAGTTTCATGTTTATATTTTCAAAGTCTGTTGGGATTAATATGTTCTGCGTAGAAATATTTGAGAAATTTTGTAACAAGTAGTACTTGCCCTTTGCAGCACAAAAATTAAACGGAGCTTCTGAAGCAGATGCTTTAGCTTTCTAGGATTGGCTTAGTAGATATTAAAGAAGAGAGGTGAAATGGTGTTAGAACTCCTGAAGGTTTTCCAACTGTGACCTTTTTTCCTCTGTACTGATACTCTGAGATTAAGGCTCCATAACAAAATGAGTAATTTTTATGTCTCACAGGGAGAAGGAGGAAGCACATCAGCTCCATCAGGAGGCTTGGGAGCGCCATCAGGCAAGAAAAGAGCTCCGCAGCAAAAACCAGAACGCACCGGAGAGTCGTCCGGAGGAAAACTTCTTCAGCAGACTGGACTCCAGCCTGAAGAAAAACACAGCTTTTGTTAAGAAGCTAAAAACCATTACAGAGCAACAAAGGGATTCCTTGTCCCATGACTTTAATAGCCTGAATTTAAGCAAATACATTGCCGAAGCAGTAGCTTCTATTGTGGAGGCCAAACTGAAAATATCAGACGTGAACTGTGCTGTGCACTTGTGTTCCCTCTTTCACCAGCGATACGCTGATTTTGCTCCTTCGTTACTTCAGGCCTGGAAAAAACATTTTGAAGCAAGGAAAGAAGAGAAGACTCCCAACATTACCAAGTTAAGAACTGATTTGCGTTTCATTGCAGAATTGACAATAGTTGGGATTTTCACTGACAAGGAAGGTTTGTCTTTAATCTATGAGCAGCTTAAAAATATTATTAACGCTGATCGAGAATCCCACACTCATGTTTCTGTGGTTATCAGCTTTTGTCGGCACTGTGGAGATGACATTGCTGGTTTGGTACCAAGGAAGGTAAAAACTGTTGCAGAGAAGTTTAACTTGAGCTTTCCTCCTAGTGAGATAATTAGCCCAGAGAAACAACAGCCCTTCCAGAATTTGTTGAAGGAATACTTTACATCTTTGACCAAACACCTGAAAAGGGACCACAGGGAGCTACAAAATATTGAAAGACAAAACAGGTGACAATTGAATGTTGCTTTTTATTTATGCATAAAAATTAGTTTAATTATTAAATGCCTAGACTTGTTGTAGTATTTATGAACAAAGTGTGTTAGCAGTGTGTTCTGCAATGTTTCTAAAAAAAGTTCTAAATTTGTTCTGAATACTTAAAAAGCAGGGACAAAACAGACCCTTTGAATATCTTTTAAAGGAAAGGGAGGTTGACCTTTAGTTGTAATTCTCTTTCCTCTGTTTGGTGCTGTTTCCTTATCAGCATGAGAGCAATGCTGCTTTCCCAACTGGTACTGTCCTTTTCCAGTTGGCACAGTCTGATTTCTCCCTTTCCACCCACATGTATCAAATGAAGCATATGCCACAATTGCTTTGGCTTGTTTACTTTTTTTAGTGTACCAGGATGAAGAAAAAAATAGGTTAAATTAAGAAAGTATTTGTTACACTCCAAGGTGGACAAATATATATTAAATAAATATATTAAAATGTTGGAGGGTATAGACAATTTGATAAAAGTCCTCCTGAATATTTATATGCAGTACTAATATTGCAGGGTATGAATATGCAGACTTTGAGATCCTGAATTATTTTATTTCTGCCATTTTCACATTGTTTAATAACTGTTTGCTTTAAAACATCCTGAATTCTCATTATTGGAGCCAAATGCTATTCTTAAAACAGTCATTCTTAATTTCTTCTGGAGGCATTCCAGTCAGACACAAACAAACACGTTACTGTTTATAGACACGTATTTCAGTTAAAAGGCTGGACATCCATCCAGAACCAAATGTATGCTTGGAATGCATTAAATTTTTATGTTTCCAAAGCAAGAATCCTTTGTGCTGATGGGTTTTGTGCTGCAGTCCTATCTGGACTCAGCCAAGTGTTGAATTTCACAGGATCATAAACTGACTTTTGAAGTACTGTTATTTCTGCAAGTACCTTACTAATTCAAAGTACATTACTGACTAAGGTGTAATTTTTTCAAAGTGAATGAATATGAACCTTTATACTTTCACAATCATCATTAGTTCTGGACACATTGGTTCTGGCTGGTGTTTCAATGAGTGGGTGTTACAAAGTCTGTATGATAGAAAATAGAGTGAAAAAAGTTTCTGAGAGGTATAAAATATGTTAAGAAAGCAAGAAGCAGAAAGAATGTAAATTATCTGGGAGAAAGAATTATACTTTAATATTTACTTGTACAACTGCATAAAAATGAGTGGACAGAGCCTGAGCAGCCTGGTCTGACCTCATTGCTGAGCCTGCTTTGAGTAGATCAGACAAAGGCAGATGAGGGACCTCTTTGAGCACCTTGTTGTCTGAATTATCCCTGTCAATTTGGGTGCAAAGCTTTGTTTTGGGGAAGGAATGTGAAGAGCTATCATTTATCACTGGATAAAGAGAACTCTGTTATTTCCCTCTGAACTTTAAGGTGTCTATTTTAACTCCTTAATGAAAGTTGAGGAATAAGTTTTGTTAAATAAGACATAAAAAGTCTTTCCTACCAGATTTTATTTGTTTACAACATCTGTAACAGATTCATGGCATTTGCTTGCTAGGGAAGTGCAAGGCATGAGGAGGGCAAGACAGATATTTGCGAAGTAAGAAGTCTATGAGTATTGTAGAAATCTTCCTAAGCTGTGGATTTTGGGAAAGTGATTGTGCAGTTGATTCCTTACTTGCTTTTGAATTTTGGTTTTTTTGTGGGTGGCAGTTTTTTGGAGTGTTTTTGTTTGGTTTGGTTGTTCTTGTTTTTTTTTTTTTTTTTTAAACAATAATCCTATTGGATAAAGCTATTCTCTGTGTATTGAAAATCTGATCCATTTTGCTGTAGTTTTTATTCAGAGTGTTATTCCACAATCAGTGAAGTGAATAGGGAGTGAACTGTTCCCTTTTGTGCATCAACTGTGTCACATGTTAAGGTTATGATATTTTGTCAGGTAAATAACTCATCAATTTATCTCTGTCAGGAGAATGACCGTGAAATAATTTAAGCTGTACAATTTGGTTGAATTAATTGAAAATTACTATGCTAAATTAACAGTGCTTTAGTGCTGTGTTATCTGTGGAATCACTTAGGTAAAATTAAAGCAGACTCAAGCATTGCTGGTTAAGTGGATAGTTTGGAAAAGTACCTTGAGTTACTCTTTGACTTTCATATAACATAGAACCTGGTGGTCATTTGGTTACACAGCTGGGGGCACAACAAAACTTGTCAGGCTGTGTCATTGGAAGGAAGCACCTTGTTTCCCATATTCTGAAAAGAGTTTTCAAACTCTTTTCATATTCTGAAAAGAGTTTTCCTTCAAAAAAGGAAGAAACTTCTTTTGTCTAAATTAAAGATGTTTTTGGTGTGCTGAACTTGCCTTGTGCTTTGAAGAGACATAAATTAAGACAAGTACTATGTGCTGTACTTGTAATTGTATTCAGAGGTGAACCATGCTTTTTAGAGTTTGCTTCATTTGCTTTAGCTGGTTTGAATTGGTTAACACTTGTCTTCTTGAAACTGAAATTGAGAACTGAATGTCTTGTACTATTGTTACAGCACTTTGCTTTTTTGTTTTTTAATAATAGCAGAGAGCTTCAATGCTCATGTTTATAAAGCTGCTGGTTTAAAATATGTATGCAATGGACAGCAGTCTCCATGGAAAAGCTATGACCTGACACTTGATGTGTTTCCTGAATCCAAACTGAACTACTGCACTTCACAGATACTCAGTGGTTATTTAATTTGTTAATTTTTCTTTACTGTTCTTTGCAGGAGCAGGCAATACATGTTAAATAAGCGTGTTTTATCAGAGAAATAGAACTTTTGCCAGCATTAGTGCTTCTTGCTCTTTTGCCAGACACCTGTGTCCACTTCTGCTTCTGAGTAGGGATAAGGGATTTTGCTGCTCACCCTGTGAATGTGTACAAAGAAGACTTTTGTTTTACAATTAATCTGGAGCAAGAAGACTCAACTTATATTGCCTTAACTATTTCAGAATTCTTTTGCCACAAAATGCTTTGGCAAGACTGTGACTGTTTGCCTATTGCATAATAAAAGCCTAATGATAATGGAATCCTACAGACGATAATGTAACGATACAACCTGCTTTGGAAATTGTGGCATTTGCACCTTTTTTCAGACTTCTGATGCTTTCATTTCAGTGCAGGGTACCTGCTCAGTGGTTCCAGCACTTGTAAGCAGTGATTAGGTTCCTTCAAGTGCAAGTTACTTTTGACAACAGACTTCAATGTTAAAAATTATTATTTGAAACAAGTATGAATAGTTTTGTAAAAGAAAATAAAGACCAGCTGAAGAAACAAATACAGCTGCTCATAATTTGGACCAATAGCCTTGAAATAACTTGTTTTGTTGGAAAGTCACCGGGCTGCTTGCAAATTTCTTGACCCTCCTGGTGATAATAACTCATATAATCATTCAAACAATGTGGAAATTGATTGTTACAGGTGCAAAGCAACTTTTAGCTAGCTTGTTGATAAAGTTGAATATTTTATTTTACTATATAAGTCTTTTTAGGACTTTTACAGCTTAATTGTGGCAAAGAGTAAGTGGGCCTTTCTCTTTGACATGGAAGCTGGAGCTTCTGTGACTGTACTGTCCTCAGTAGGATTGAAGTTGAAAATTCATTGTGGTTTGGAAAAAGAATAGTGTCACTTAAATGTTTGCTATTGCAGTCTAAATTAGAATTGTTACAGTTCCCTCAAAGAGGGCAGGTTAGCTTTGCTCAGAGAAATTCCTAATGGTTCAGCATAGCTCAAATATATTTTAAGGAAAAAGGTGGTCTTACTGTAAATTTGGTTTTTGTAGACGCATTCTCCACTCCAAAGGAGAGCTGAGTGAAGATCGACACAAGCAGTATGAGGAGTTTGCAATGTCGTATCAGAAGCTGTTGGCAAATTCTCAGTCTCTGGCTGATCTTTTGGATGAGAACATGCCTGACCTCCCCCAAGAAAAACCAACACCTGAGGGTAAGCCAGATTCTAAAGCAGGTCAGCAGAACCTTGAACTCGGCTTGGATGTGGTGAAAAAACTAACCAAACCCTCTTACCAATGTTTTCTTTCTGCTGGTTTCATTTCATTCAGCCCTTCCCCCTAAAGGATATCATATAATGAATAATACATTTGTTTATTTAAATTAAAGTAATTATGCCTAATATGTAACCATAACTATTGTATATTCTGCGTAGTTATGGAAAATTAAGTAATATCTCTTTAGGTTTGTTTCTGGAGATAGACTAATAAATGGAAAATTAGAAATGTTTTTAACCTGATCCTTTCCTTTTAATATTTTGCAGGTTTTAGTATTTTAAAACTGTCAGTGTTTTTAAAGCTGATACTGTTAAAAAATATGTTTGAAGTCTATTTTGGGTCATGATGTTGTGGGCAGGAAGATACTGATAAGCCAGATAAGTCACTAGGTGTGGCTGTCAAGCCTCCTGAGCAGAAGTGCAGCTTTCAATGCCTTTAAATCTAAACTTTGAGATTTGTTGAGATGTTGTTGAAATCATGAGTTTCTTTTGTTTTAAATTATCTTGAACTTTAAAGAACTGTATTTTTTAATGCCTCTAAATATTAAATTGTTCTTTTTAAACTTCATCCTTAAAACAGTGGGGTACATACAGTTCATCATACTCAAAATGATTACTTTTAATGATAATGTTGTTAAAGTCTGTTATAACTTTCTAATACCACATAATGTGCTGCTTAGTTTTTCTTGATTTGATTTCCTCTGATTCTGTCTGTGTTTTTAATCAAAATGAAATTTACAATTTAAAGATAATTTCTTGGTATGTCTAATACTAAGATTGGATTGTTAAAAACACTTCTAAAGTGTGCATTGAAATATTCAAGTGAAAACAGAAGTAGTAATAAATAGTTTAACACTTGTCGAAAAGGACTCTTAAAGGTGCCTCCCCATAGAAGATTGTAATTTGTGTAATTAATTTTCTTATGGTTTCACTACTTTTGCAGAACACGGACCTGGTATCGATATTTTCACTCCAGGAAAGCCTGGAGAATATGACCTGGAGGGGGGTATCTGGGAAGATGAAGATGCTAGAAACTTCTATGAGAATCTCATTGACTTGAAGGCTTTTGTGCCAGCAATTTTGTTTAAAGATAATGAAAAATATTCCCAGAACAAGGATTCGAGCAAAGATGAATCAAGAGGTAGGATGCTTAGATGAGTATTTTCTTCAACATATCTTGTCCTACAGATAAACAAACTTGATGGAACTAATGAGTCTCTAATGAAATAATTTGTGATAATCAGGACAGTACACCAGTTCGGGTGAATTTTTACAGAATAAACTAGGTGGGATAGGGATTATATCTGGTTATTAAGGAAGAAAAAAAGTAAATTCATTTTAATATTGTTAGAATTGTAAATTTCAAGTAATTGGAGGTTAACCATTGTGAGTAAATACCAACTTTTCTGTGAGAAATGGGAAGAGTTTTCCCTTCTTTGCAGATTTTAGTATTTGGGGTTTTTCTCACTGTTATTTTCTTATTAAATTATTAATGGTAGGTGCCACTGTCAGCATAAAACTTCAGTAGATTAAAATGCCTGCATGGTTCCTCCTCACTCTGACTCAGCTCTCAGTTCACAACCAGGCATATGCAGACTTCAGGTACAGTGGGATAAAAAGTCACCATCCCTGGCTCAAAGTGTAACGGAAGATGCATGATTGGAGAATTCTGACATTTCCCTGTAAGGATCTTTTAGATGTTGGAGCAGCTTGCCCAGGCAGACTGGAATCTCTGTCTTACTATTTTAACACAACTGGAAAAATACCTGAGAAATCTGGTGTGAGTAGTGTTCATTCATTTGGACCAAAAGGTTGAACTGGAGATATCACCAAAGTGAATTTCAGACTAATTTTGTCTGTGATTCTGAACATGTTACTTGTTTGTGAGTCTGTATTTCCATATGGTGCACGCACTGTTTAGAAGTTGTCACACTTGGCTTTGAAAAATTTTAGAATTTTAATAAGGTTATCTGCCTTGAAATTGATTTTTGTTTTAAATGAAGCAGAGTCTGCAAATGCAATTGGAAGGAGGCCTGAGAAAACACTAAGAATCTGTAGATTGTAATCTCTTGGAAAAATGCTCAGTGTTGGACCAGTGTTGTGGTCAAAGAAAAATATTAACTATTCTTTTCTGAATCTTTATCAGATTCAGATATTGTGTTGAAAGAAACGAATAATCTTTATTTGACCTTTTATATAGCATATTATTTCATCAACATCTTCCTCCTGTTCTGCTTTGTCCTTTTTTTTCTTTATCTGTGTAAAAGATTTTCCATTAAGGCACTAAAGAGGTGTAGGTTTAGGAGCATTAATCTTCTTGTATTCTAATAATGACTGTGCATATTTAACAGTTTGTTAGTATTTATTTGGTATTTCTACTTAACTTGTAAATAGATTCAAAAGATGCCAAAGATAATAAGGAAGCAGCTGGGAATGAGGATCTGGAATTGGAGCTGGAAAACCTGGATATTAATGATGATGCACTGGAGTTGGACTGTGGAGATGAGGCAGAAGATCTTACAAAGAAACTTCTTGATGAGCAAGGTAAAAAGAATTGGTTTTAAGAATCCTTTTTCTTCATGATTTGTTTTTTTGAACTCTTATTTTAGTTTATGGATTTGTAGAGTGCATTCAGGGCTATTTATTTATTGATGAAACTAGCAGCTAGAAACTGCTGGGATTGTGATAAATGTTTTTATTGCAAGTCATTCAGATACAAGTGAAAATTATTTTAAACATGTTCATGTAGTGAAAGTTACCAATTTCCTTCACACAGCTTTTAAAAGTAAGCAAATGTAAAGGCAGTGGTCTGAAAAGTGACTACAAAGAGGAATGAATGCTTAACAGCTAAACATTACAAATGCACTGTTTGGGGAATTTGTTGGTATATGATTCTCTTTCATAGCTAAAGATGTCTGCTGCTTGTTTATTTCCCTCTGTTAGAACAAGAGGATGAAGAAGCCAGTACTGGATCTCATTTAAAACTCATAGTAGATGCTTTTCTTCAGCAGCTTCCAAATTGTGTCAACAGAGACCTCATAGACAAGGTACGGTCATAGTTTGTTTTCTGCAGTCTTAAAAGCCATAATGCTAGATCAGATAGATAAGAAATAAAGATGTCAAGCTTTGGAGTCTGACAGTAGCTGAATTAAATTTTAATCAGTCTGTATTCCTCTCAGTGGACATGCTTTCTGACTATGTCAGTTCTAGCCAGAACTGAAGATTTTTCCTTATGATTATTTTTTAAAGCATCTGTAAAAGCCGTGTGTAAACTCCATTTTCTGTTGCTTTCTTGAAAACCCACTGCATTGAAGTGAAGCATTGCATTAATTTTGCTCTTTATAGGCAGCAATGGATTTTTGCATGAATATGAATACGAAAGCCAACAGAAGAAAACTAGTACGAGCACTTTTCATAGTTCCTAGACAAAGGTAAGAGCAGAAGGGGACCAAGCTGGATCCACCCCTTAATTTAGCATATGCATGTATTTTTAAAAAGCAGTGTATATTCCATTTGTTTATGTGCACTTTTGGAGTGGCTTATGCTGAAGCATAGATGGCATGAAAGCAAAAGTTAAATTCCTGATATATTGCACTGTTAAAAAAATGTGTCTGTGATCAGGCTGCACTGTGGACAGAGTTAATAAACTCCTAGAACCATACATAGTTTCCTCATTGCCATTGATTTGTCATCTTCCCAGTGGTAATTCCATTGCCCTGTGGATTTGTATTAAAAGTAATAATAATTTTAAAAATATTACCTTTTCTCATAGACCTCAACAAAGCAGGATAGATGGTGGGATAGCCTCGAGGAGCTGCTACTGTTGTGATGGTTCTGCTTCAGTAGTTGGAGCTAACACTGAAGTGAATGGCTCAACTGATCTTCTCACTGTTGGTCTTTGATTATAAATATGAATTATTCCTAATATTAAGAAGTACTAACATTTGATGTGCAATTATTTTTTAATTCTTTTTCCTTCTGTCTGCTTTGGGACCTTGACTAACAAATACTCAAGCTACCTTGATTCTTTTAAGATCTTAAGTTCAGTTGTGTTTATGTGCCTGCATTGGTGACCCCATCTATGGACTACTCAGCTGGAGAAGCAGGATGTTGACTGTGCTGCTTGTTCTTGTGCAGCTAGATTGTAAATACCAGCGGAACTGCCCATAGATGCAGACAATTTGAAAGGGCAACCTACCCCAATATTTAGGTAAATCATATTGCTTCAGTTGGTAAAAGAGCAGTTCTGCTGTGTGTCTTCAAATCAACATTCATAATCCTTTCTGATGTAGAAAACACTGTATATTCTGTAACACACTGCTTCGAGGCTTTGTGTACTGTGCATTAATGATGATTTTGCTCTGTGTACCTCTTCACTGAGCCATAATGATATGGCTTTACCTTCCATTATTGTTGTTCCATACTTGTTTTTACTAGTCCAAGAATTTTTGCAATATCTCTCTGGGATACTGTGGGAGAAGAGTGCCTGTTATGCTAATGTTTTTGAGGAGGGTTTTTTGTGAAAGCTTCAGAGGAGCAGTGTCCTTGAGGATGCAGATAAAGCAGTATGTTTTCAAAAAGCATTTAGTTTCCAAGCATATCAGTTAATGCTGTTTAAGTTTAGCTGCTTTATTTGCAGCCTTAATGAGGTATTTCAATGACAGAATAAGTTCTCTTTCTTCTCCTGAGATCACTTTTGGGAAATGTGCAAGCACAACAGTTTCATCAAAAAAGTCTAAAATTGTTTTTTTGTTTAATGTGTAAAACAGACACTGTGAAATCAAAGTCATTATGTAGTGTTGCCAGGGAGCTTTCTGTCTACCACTGGGGTTGGATAGATTGGGACAAATCAGGATTCTTCACGACAGAAAACTTAATTTGACAAAAAAGGCCGTTTCTTCCTCAACTCACTGTAAATCAGTGTTAGAATGCATCTTTGCCCTGCTCTGTTGAATACTGATGAATGGATCACATTTACATTTTCAGCTGTGACTTGAACCTCCAACCCAACAGAACAGAAGGCCTTTTAAAAAGATTTTTCAATGCCAGTATACGAGTGGCTTTCACATTTGCATTGGAGGATTGATTTAAAACTAAATATTAGCCTTTTAATCCAGGACTGCAGACAGTGATTTAACCCATACTGCTCACAGCTTTAGGACCTTTTTATTCTTTGCTAACTGAATTATCTTCCTGTACACAGAATTATTTAGGTTTACTAGAATACTGCAATTCTGTAAATGATTTTCTTTTACTTCAATATGAGAAGTCTGAAATCTTTTCTTAGGCTTTAAATTCTAAACAATTCTAGATAAATGTTAAGCAGTATAGGGGCTGTTGTGGCTTATGGTATTTTTTGATGTTCCTATCTGTGTTGTTTGATGTGATCTGTGTTGCAAGTTTACCTTCAGCAAGAGATCTGTTGTTCATATGGAAGTTTTTAGTGTTATTATTGGTTGTTCTTCATTCAGAAGTTAGCTGCTTCTTAAGTGTTAAATAGTTGTTCACATTTTAATTCAAAAGCTGCAAGCCTCCTGTATATTTCCTGTCAGCTTTTCATCCTGAGACTTCTCTATAGCAAGGTTCTTTTTGTTCAGTTGAACTTGACTTATCAGTGTTTCTGTGGCCTGTTTCAGTTGAGGATAAAATTGAGGGATGTGCCTGAGATCAAGGAGTTTCATGTCCTGGCGAAGAAATAAAAGCCAAAAGTGCTTCCCTGGTAACATTCCAATTCCACATCATCCTTCTCTTCCCACTGAGCAGTGTGGGTGACACTTAGTATCTGTTCAGGCCCTGTGAGTGCACTGCTTTTATCCATTATCGTTATGCTTGTGAGGCAGGAGTTCTGGCTCCATTGCTTCATTCTTTAAGCTGTCTTCTAGAATCACCGAAATTAGGAAATGTACAAAATGCCCCCTTCACTCTTCCTGGGCATAAAATTTTGGATGCATCCATTTTAGAGAGATTGCAGTTAGGACTTTGAGGTAAGCTTTTCTGTAAGTTGGTTTATGATTGGTTTTGCTTGTTTGGGCTTTTTAAAATAAACTGACATTTGAAATGGTAGAAGAAAGATATGCTCTTAGATACTTTACTGATGTGTAGCTCATGTGAGCCTGAGATCCAGAGTTGACTAGATTTCAGCCCATGGTATGTGGTCTAAATTACAATGGTCAGAAATGGTGGTTTTTACTGTGGTGGTGAGTATTCTGAATGCTCAACATAGGCTTCAGAGAGTGACTGACTCATCCCTGATGCCAGATCTTGCTTCATAATCAGAAGAGCAGGAAGAGAAAGCAATACTGTGGGGTTTGTGGGGATTTAGTTAAGTTCTTCCCCTCTTCTCAAGAGGAAGAAATGCTTTTGGAGGGAACAAAGCACTGCATGTACCAGTAGATGGTGCCACTGATACTGGAATGTCTCCACTGCTGAACATGAAATTTTGTCTCCCCTGAGAGGGAACAAACTCAATCTCTGCCAATTTCAGCATAATTAACCCAAGGCTTTTCCTTATTATATTTCACCTATTTAGAAATACCCAGTGTTAGTATGCTTCCCCATGAAGAAACCTTTTGTGTCCTGCAAGGGAATAACAACAATGTGCTCTAAGACTTTAATTTTCCCCCAGGTATACTCAGTTTACAGAGATGAAATTATTAGCTCTCAGCAGGCAGGTACTTGTTGAGACCAGAATAAAACTTTCTGGTATTTGTCTTAAAAGAGTTGCTATAGAGAAATCCCCTCAGTTAAATAAACCCTCTTCCTTCAGCCACAGTCCTCTCGTAGTTTAGCTTTTGTGGGTGTGTGTGAAGTAGTGAGACTTTCCCTTCTCTCAAAGTTAATGGCTAAATGCTTAATAACATGGTAGTAATTTGCTGTGGGTAGTCAGCCTTGACTGTGTGTTCCAACAAGCTTGAAAAATGTAAATACTGCTTCAGTTATTGATTAACAGAAGAGATAAAACCTGTTAAATAGGTAACTGAGATACCCACAATGTTTCACCAGGAGTCTTGTGTGTTACCAGGAGGCTGCATGGTTATGCTTTTGAGGGGGAGTATATTCTGATGCTTCTAACCCACAATTTAAATACATAATCATCTCTTTTTCTGTAAGTGGGTATTAAGTGTCTTGGAAGTGGGCTTCAGTGATGTAAAAGGAGAAAGGCAGTTGTGATGGCTTTGTTTTGGGGTTTTTCCTGATGCTTTGTGCCAGGACAAGCTCTGTGTATCAGCTGTGCTTTTGGAATTTTTTTTTTTCTTTTTCTTTTTGTTTTCCTTTCCTGAGCAGTAGGGAAAACCTTCATCCTTCATAAAGTGTAAATTCAAGATGCATTTTTCCCTTACAGGCAATTTCTCAGTAGAAGCATGCAAATGTAGGTTGTTCCTCTCCACTTACTTTGGCTTGTTCTAGAGTTCATCTGTTTACTGCATTAACTTAACATTCTGAAAATAAACCAAAAATACTTCCTTCAGCTTGTTAAATGATATTATGAGGCCTCAGAGTGCAGTTGGTTTTTCTGCATTTAAAACTGATATATACACAGCTGGTTTACATAAATGTGCAAAAGAAATGGTTGTGAAGGCATGTAATTAAGGCAAGAGAGAAGGAAATAAGGGAATTCTATAGCAAACTTGGAAATATTACCATTTGTGGGGGTGCTAGCAGAGTTTTTGGGAAAAGGTTGGCCAAATCACATCTGCTCAGCTTTGTTTTATGTAATTACTACTATTCATTTAGAAGTTTCCCACCTTAGAAGTAAAGATATTCTCTACCTTTGTGGTTATATCTGCTGCTTTTCAGAAAAAAATATTAATACCTTGCCATAACCCATGGCCTTGTCTCTAAGAACCTTTTTTTGCATTTTGAGATGGATCTGAATTTTATTTCTGTTTGGTAATTTATTGAAGGTCAAATTCTGTAGTTGATGGTATTCAGCATTTTACCTATGGCAGGAGTTAAAAAGGAAATGAAGTATTACAACAATATATGGGGGTTTACTTTCTTGTATTATTTTTAAATGATACTGCATTCTGAAGTGGGCCAAAAAATTTCATGTATATAGTTCTGTCAGTGCAGTGATTGTTTTCACAAGTAAAATGGTACCCATATTTGTACACATTTTTTTCTACAAATTGTCTATTTTATCCTCTCCTTTGTTTGCAGATTGGATTTGCTACCATTTTATGCAAGACTGGTTGCCACATTGCATCCCTGTATGTCTGATGTAGCAGAGGATCTCTGTTCCATGCTGAAAGGAGATTTCAAGTTCCATGTATGTTTTGGTGATTTATATTTTTATTAAAACCAGACCTTTGGGGGAAAAACCCACTTTGTGTTCTGTAGATACTGCTTCTAAAATTCAGTGAATATTTTTCTGTCAGCTCAGCAGCTCTGTAAAAAAGAAGAGAAATTTTTGTAACTATGAGTCCTTGTAAAAGAGAAGTTTTTGTAACTTTTCATGTATGCTTGCATATTTATATAAATGAACTGTATAACAGTTACCACAGAAGTTACAAATATTAAAAATGCTGCTCCATCTGTGATAAGAGTTTTCTGTAAATTAATAACTTGCTTTTAAAATGAGACCTGACCTATTCTAACATTTCCCACTACAAGGCTATTATTGTAGTGATCACTATTATCATATAGTGTTTAATTCAAATTAGATTTTACAATTTTAATCTATCAAAATTTTCCACACAAATCTAGTTTTCAGTGTTGTTTCTTTCACTTTCTTTTAAGTTATAATCAAATGTGTTATGGTGCAGAGTGATGATTTCTTTACCATTTTTTGAGCTCTGTGGCACAGATTTCAATTTTTTTTCCAATATTGACATTTAAAATGTGTATGAATTCTCAGACTTACTTGAATCTTAACAATGTTAACTTTCTCAGAAAAAACTCTTTCTGTTGGGGAAATACAATTTTCTATTTTGCAGGCTATGTTTAGACGTAATTACATATTTGTGTTTTGTTCCTAAATTTATGCTGAATGTCAGTTACTTTAAAAGTCTGCACATAACTAAATCTGACTTGAAAAAGCCATCAGTATTTAATATTTCCTTGAGGACAGTACAAGTGGCCCTATTCACATAGAGACTTCCTATTGATTCAGAAAATACAGAATCTAGAATACTTTATCCCTACTTCACTGGGGCAGAGGAGGAGGATCTATGGCTGTAGGTATGTTAGAGGAATTAATTGGTTTTGGGGGGGATGGGAAGATGGGGAAAAGAATTGAAAATCTTCTGAAGAAACGAGGTTGTAGGGAGGGTTTTAGGAAACCCAGTGAGAAGTAAAGGTGGAGCTTGAAGCACCAAAGTGATACCAAACACTGCTGAATTCCCAAATGTGTTTTGTGCATGTTCAGATCAAAGTAATTTAGAAGAAGTGGGTGTTTTTGAGGGCCATCAATTTTTTGTTGTTTTTTAGGTAAGAAAAAAGGACCAGATCAACATTGAAACAAAGAATAAAACTGTGAGATTTATTGGTGAGCTTACCAAGTTTAAGATGTTCTCCAAAAACGATACTCTCCACTGTTTAAAGGTTGGTATTGTGATAGTCCTGTACTCCTGTTTATGCTGATAATGTATCCGCATCCTATTCCCCTTCACTTAGCTGCTGCTGATGTTACCTGAATTCATTACATGGGATGTTTTAAACCCTGATGTCTGTGGCTGCTGTGTATGAGGAGACTTTATAGCTGCTATAGAAGTTAGAAGGTATAGAATTCCTTCCTCTTCTAATGGGAGGAGTATATTAAAATAAACTTCTACGTTTGGACACAACCAAACTGCTCATAATTTTCTTTGGAAGTATGGCTGACATTGCTACTTATTAATCTGCTGTACATTGCAAAACTTCCATCAGTGTTTTTGTGGAATAATTTGGGTTGGATGGGGCCTTAAAGATCATCTGGTTACAACTCCCTGTCTTGGACTGGGATACCTTCCTCCTAGACTTGGTTTCTCAGAACTCCATCCAAGAGACCTTGAACACTTCCAGGGATAGGGCATCTACAGCTTCTTTGGGCAACTTGTGCCAGGGCCTTGCCAATCCTAACATCTGATCAGTGAAATCCATTGGCATTTATTCTGTAAAGAATTTAGTACACCAGCATAGTGTCTGGTGGCTATAACTTAATGTTTTCTGCAGCTGAAAAAAGTGTTTAACAAGCTGTGCTTTTATATAAATACATACCAGATGCTTCTGTCAGACTTCTCTCATCACCATATTGAAATGGCGTGTACCTTGCTGGAAACCTGTGGAAGATTCCTCTTCAGATCACCAGAGTCTCACCTAAGAACCAGTGTTCTTTTGGTAAGAGAAAACTTGTCTTACGGGGGAGGGTGCCATGTTCTGACTTAAAGCAATTACTTCTTTTTTTAAACTATTCTCGAGAACTCCAATTGGTCTAAAAGCCTTCATGACTTGAAAGAAAATGTAAAAAAAAAGAATTCAATTTCTGAAGTAAAAGGCTGCTAGTCTTGAACTACTAGTAATTCAGAGACAGGGAAAACCCAGCAAATGAGGTTGAAAGAATATTGTAGCTGTACCTGAACATGCCTGAAATAGTGTTTGAGGGGAAAAACAGTAGTGAATAGAACCAGACATGATTTCAACTGGAAGTGAAGACATTTGTGCAAAAGGTGGTTTCTATGCCCTGTTTAATGATCTGGGGTTCTAAATGTGAAAAAAAAAAAAAGTTTATGAAGACACTAAGAGAAGCAGTTTTAGAAATAGAGATCGGGAATTAAGATTAGAATTGGGATCTGTAAGTCTGGAGAAGTATTGGGAAAGACTTAAAATTAACAAGAACTGAATAAAAAATAACAAGAACTGAATAATATATTTCTGACTTGGGAGACAGTCCTCAAACTCTCTGTCCAGGGCAAGAGACTGAGTCAGATATGGTTGAAGAAGACCTTCAAAGATAGATTCACTTTTTCTTAAACTAGTAGTCTCTCTTCTTGTGCTCTAGTTAATGGAGAAGCAGTTGCATGCTTGGGTATATTGTACAATTTTTTTTCCACAAAATACTTTTGTTTTCTGAACCTCTTTGAATGTCAGAACATCTGTTGAGGTGGTACAGTCATGAGAGGAAAGATATGGGCAAATTAACTGCCAGTTCCTTGGCTCTTGCTTTTTGTGGCAGTGTACTTTGTATCTTGAAAGGTTTGAATCTCAAGTCTTTTAAAGGTTTGCCCACTGATGTGTTGTATTGTGAAATATATTCCTTTCCATAATCAAGAATTTTTCCCCTGAAAACTCAGTTCCATTATCTTTAAAAGACATTTTACTCATTGCTAGCACTTTCTGGTAGTTAATAAAAATTTTACAAGTCAGGAAAAATTAAATACTTCTACCAGAGCTGGTTTTTGTAACTGACTGCTTTTAGTGTTACGCAGTACAAAAATGCTGACTGTTAGCTGAATTGCTGGAATCTGCTGGATGAATGCTGAACATGGCTTAACTGTGAAGTGCAAGACAAACCACAAACCCTGTTTGAATTACTGAGACTTAAAGCCTCACAAGGTTTTGGATAAGCAGTCTTTTCTTATGCATTGAGGAACCAGGAGAAGGTGAAAGATGGCAAATAAGTTTGGAATTTCTATTTATTTAGATGTAAAATAGGCTAAATAGACTTATATTCTGCATCCATCTTAATAGCTGCATCTTCTAACATTCCCCTAAAAAACCTACAGAGATTAATTTTGACTTAAATAGTCTTAAGCAAATTGGATCATAGTCGTATGGTACTGTGGTACAAGTTAGTGTGAACTAAAGATTTCTCCCAAAGCAATCTGATAACAATCCTGTGGTAAAAATCTAAGCAATTGTAAAGCTGATCTACTCTTATGGGTAGAATTAAGGCCTGTTGATCCTCTAAATAATTATTGGTCCTAATCTTTACTGCTGATGATGTATTTTGTAATAAGATTCCAAACAGGCTGCGTGTCTCCTATTAAAGACAATGTTGCTTTGTCCTGGTGTGGAAGAAAGTCATAGTTAAGAATGGATTTTAAAAGTAATTAAAGAAAAATTACTTATTGAGAAGTAAAGTGTTTTGTAAGGGCATTGCAAATTTAGTGGCACTAAGTAACTTATTCTAGTGAACATATCCTGGTTTTCTGGAACTGCTTCATGTTTTGCAGATTATTTAGAGATTCTTCTTTTATTAGGACAATGTTTATTTCTAGTAATGGTTGTCTTGGCAAATCTTTCAAATTCAGTGTCTTTTATGTAATTTAAAATACTAATGTAAAACTAGATTAGCTTTAGGATTTATCAGTTGATAAATGAATTACTTGGATTGGATTATTTGAATTGGAGCTTTGAAAGGAAGATCAGCTTCATCTTGATCTATCTTTCTGTAACTTAATTGAGTTTAAATGTCAAATTATTGTTTTATACTGTTGTGGTCTTGCTGAAAGAATATTTGAAATTCTGGTATTAAAAGCTTTCTGATGCATTTTTAAACATTTAACTTAGACAATTGTCTTAAGCTTTAGGGCCAGATCACTTGTATTAATAAATATACAGAACTTAAACTGCACAGTGGCTTCCTTCTTGGTGTGACTCCTTTTACTGGTGGCGTTAAAACTGGGAGATGTTGTTTGTACAGGAGGAGGCTGTGGCAAAGTAAATGCAGTTCATGTAGAACTGTGTTAATTCACTATAACAATAATGTGCTTCCAGGAAATTAAAAATTTCCATTTTGAACTGTCAGAACGAGTAGCAGGGCAGAGCAGTGCAGGTATTAAAGGGAAGCAGGAGCTGAACAGTTTCAGTATCTTGCTGTAATCTGATGTTTAAATGTCAGTCATGAAATGCTTTCCAAAATTGGAATTCTCATGATGCTTAGGTTTTGATTAGTTACATCTTTCTTTTTTTTCCCTAATGGTCACCAGATTTTCTTTTGAAATGCTTCTGCAATATATGCTACATGCAGAAAGATTGTGCTACTCACCAAGAAGAAAAACCCAAACAGTTTTAATATTTTAACATGGATACTTTAATGTTGTTTTGGTCTGTTTTTATCAAAGGAAAAACAGAAACCTAATCTTTAAATGTAGTGCTTTACCTGTGTAGTTCTTAATTTTAGCCTAGTAAAAGAAGGACCCAAAGTAGCTGATGGGCTTCAAGCACTTTGGACCACAGGTCTTGCTTTTTTCTTCTGAATTGCATCAAGGTTTTAGTCACTACAGTGTAGTGTTATGATTTCTCTTTCCTGCTTGTCTGTCTGATGCCTTAGCTGAAAAAGGACTGAAACAGTTTCTTGAAATACTGAGGATTTTTAATAAGTAGAGATTAAGACTAATACAATCCACTTACAGTTAGAACACACACTCTGGACTGCTCAAAACCCAATTAATTACAGTGATGTTGAAACTTCTTGTTGTCTCTTCTGGGAAGAAACATTTTAATTATAAACTATTATTTACAGTATAATGTACAACTTTTTATAACAGGAAAATACACAAATTGTGTAGGTTTAGGGGATTTTAAATGCTGTTTGCAAACCCTTCTGCCATTTTCTCTGTTCTGCTTCACTTTGGCCCACTTCATTTTTCAGTTTATAGTATAGCATGGTAAATGCTTTTAAGGCAGCAAAGGTGTATTTTCTCTTGATCTATCTAGAAAAGGTGAAACATTTGCAAAGGTAACATTAACATATATGACATGGTAAAGTTTGGGAATTTTCTACTCTAAGTGTTTTTTCCCCACATAAAAAAAATTTATGTACTCAGTTGTTAAGTGCTGTGCATCTGTTAGGTGCCTGTAGGAAAATGTGCTGCTACTGACAGAAATTTCCCATTTGGAAAGGAGCAGTCTCACAGGGAACCAAAGGAAAGACCATTTGTGTCGTGGAAAAGGTTAAGAATGAAATGCCTTAGGGTTGGTGTCAGCTGGAGACTTTCCTGGTGATAGATGACTAAAATCCAGGAGGAAACTTACATTATTTGTTGGGCTACTACATTACACAAAGCTACTCTTCCTCATTGAATTAGCAGCTGAAACTCGGGGTTATGGAGCTGTTTGAGTACATTGACATTTCAGTTGAACTGAAATGTCTGCCTTATAAAAGAAATTTTAAATTACTTAGGTTTAGTGGAAAGGCCACCAGCATGAAAAATAGTGCTTTCTCACCAATAAAAAAAGGAGGTTTAAACTCTTGGTTGGTTTACAGGACCGCCTGAATGGATATACTAACATTTGTGTGTAGGGATGAAACAGTACTTACATATTAATTTTGTTTATCTATTTGGAGTTATAAATTACTGTGTAGCCAACCTCTAGCAGCTAATAAAGTTTACACAGGTCCAGTTTCCTGGTGAACCACTATAGGATCACTTACAGAATTACACTTATATACATATAATTAGACAGATGCATACTAAAAAGTAATTTAATAATGAATTAAGCTCATCTTTATCTGTAAAAATCAGCTGCTTAGAACTGCTTTTTTCATTCTTGTACAGAATTTTTAGATAAAAGAAAATTTTAAACCCCACAAAATAAACCTTAACTTACATATTTGAAGTGAAGTTTGGAGAAAAGATTTTATTAAGTGAGGAAAATCAGGACAATCATGACAATTAAGCACAGTAATTAGTGCTAAGTCTTACTTGTCTGATTTTTCCCGAAACATTACTTTATGGTAGATACTGTTTTTCTTGCAGTTGATTCTGCTTGGGTAAACAGCAGTAATGGAGCATGGAATAAGGAAAATTCGATTGTCTAAACCTTTGGAAATTCATATGAAACCATCAGAAATACTCTGGAGTTACATGCTGATGTAAAAAGTAGATTGCCAGTCTTATGATAATTCACTGTGTTTGTGTCAAGACGTCAGTATTTCAGCTGCTTTAGTTAAAGAAAATCCAGTTAAATAATGTTTTAAACAGAGTTCCTAGTAGTCTTATGAACCATTTATCTGAACAGTAGCATTAAGATTTTGAGTTAAATCTTAAATACTTTTCCAAAACCTTTTTTACCACGGGTGAGCCATCATAAAAATAGGGTTCATAAAGAAAAATGACCATGAAAGGAGCAACACAGAACCATATATATGTACTTTGTCTTTTTTCTCTCTACCCAAGCTTTTAACTTACTTTTCTGCAACCTTTCATATTTACTATATCCCAAATGTAACTCTTAAAGCCTTTAGCTTGAATATGTGGTATGTCAGCATCTCTAACTGGTCATTTGCATTTGTTTCCAGGAACAAATGATGAGGAAAAAACAAGCAATGCATCTTGATGCACGCTATGTTACAATGGTAGAAAATGCCTATTACTACTGTAATCCCCCTCCAGCTGAAAAAACTGTGAAGAAAAAACGTCCTCCTTTGCAGGAATATATCCGTAAGCTTCTCTACAAGGATCTCTCCAAGGTCACCACAGAGAAGGTAAATCCTTTCAAAATCTTTAATACAGTTTTTACTGAAAGTGGTGTAGTAGTAGCTTTGCAAAAGGTTTGGGGAGGGCTATGTTTTTTTTCAGTTGCAAGGAAGAGGGATCATTTTTGTATTAATGAATAAAATGGTTAATTTCTTTTATTGGAACATAGTTGTGGACCTGTGTTCTCAACAGCATCACATGCTGAACAAAGGGAGAGCGAGATGAGAATCATTGTGTTCTGTACATTGTGTTGGGAGAGTAAGGGACAAAAGGCTTCAGTTAAATACAGACTGTAAGAGCAAGGAAATTATGGAACAGCCACGGACAACTTGATCAGTAGCTCAAGGACAGCGGTGGGGTTATGCACGTAGAGTCTTCCATAGCCACTGCAGGTCTGGAGGATGCCTGGAAGGGAGAACAAGGTTGTTTGCTGGTGCTTACAGGAGTTTCATCCCAGCCAGGAGAGGGGGGGATGACAGGAGCAATCTTGATATTTTACTTGATAAAATATGAAGCTTGTCTTAAAATTTGGTTTAGGTCCTGAGACAGATGCGCAAGCTGCCTTGGCAGGATGCAGAAGTTAAGGACTATGTTATATGCTGTATGATCAACATCTGGAATGTGAAATATAATAGTATTCACTGTGTAGCCAACCTCTTAGCAGGGTTGGTCCTTTACCAGGAAGATGTGGGAATTCATGTTGTGGATGGAGTACTAGAGGATATTCGACTAGGAATGGAGGTAAACAATCAGTATCCTTGCTAAGCTATACTCATTTGCTTATGTTGAAAGGAAAACTAAAATAATTGTACTTAAAGAAAGAAATCCTTGGATTCTCTCTTTCTTTTTTGTTTTGGTCTGATGACTTTTCTACCTCAGGTACTCGCTTTGTATAGGTTGATCTAAATTAATATAATCACTGTACCAAAAAAAAAAAAAACAAAACTAAAAACACAAACCAAAAAAAAAAAAAACAAACCAACAAAACCAGACTAACATTACTTAAGACAATTGTTTTGCCTCCCTTATCATAGTAAGGCCATAGAATTTATTCTTTGACAATGTAGACAGATTTACACAACTTCCAGTAACTTAGGAGACCAGTCCATATTTTAAAAGCTGTTATAATTACAAGATTTCTCTGACTAAAAAGTCATCATAGATTTAAGATGGAGTGTATGGTAAATGTATTGGAAGTTACTAGCTGACCAGCTTTCATACTACTTTTTAATGTTTACTTTTGTGTAATGTATGTAGCCATAAATAACCATCTTTTATTATAAGAAATTCTTTCAACTTTTTTATACACTTTTTTCCTTTGTAAAAGGTTGGTTGGGATTGGATTTTTTAATTTTCTGTTGTGTCTGCATGATAGAGTGAATTTTCTTGTTATTTTTTGATAAAGGTTAATCAACCCAAGTTCAACCAACGGCGGATCAGCAGTGCCAAGTTTTTGGGGGAGCTTTACAATTATCGAATGGTGGAGTCAGCTGTAATATTTAGAACTCTGTATTCCTTCACCTCATTTGGTGTGAACCCTGATGGCAGTCCTAGTCCACTGGACCCTCCAGAACATCTTTTCAGAATCAGACTTGTCTGTACTATCCTCGATACCTGCGGGCAGTATTTTGACAGAGGATCCAGCAAGCGAAAACTTGATTGCTTCCTTGTATATTTTCAGGTATTCTAAATTTTATGCAGGTCTGTGAAGTTCTTTAACAAGCTAATATAAGTCAGTCTGGTACGTATTTATCTCACTGTTCTCTAGCACTGTAATTTGTAGAAGCTTGTCTGTCTGGTAGCAGTTTTAGTTTCAAGTGATAATGTTACGTTGAGTTATGCCAAAATGATCTGGAGGCATTCAGTGCTCACATTCGGGTTTGCTGAACTTGAAGAAGAGATTATTTAGGCTGCTGTCCTCAGCTAATGGTTTTTGTAGAGAAAGAGAAGTCAGATACTTCTCAGGCCTACACAGTGAAAGGATGAGAGGTAATGGGCACAGGTTGCAGCAAAGAAAGTTCTGACTCAATAAATGTAATGAAGTGGGGAAAAGATTTCATGATAAATGTTTAAACACTGAAATGAGGGATTCCAGACCATGGAATTCATGCTAAAACTTGCTGGATTTAATTTGTTTTTCCTTCTGCTTTTCCCTATAATTTATACTAAAACAAAGGTATTGAAAAACTAAAATTAAGGTGATAACTTATTTCAAACATTAAGGATACAAAGTCACTCATCTGCATGCAAGGTGTAAAATGGTGTTTTGAAGTGTAGAACCTCAGAATGGTTTGGGTTGGAAGGGACCTCAAGGATCACCTTGTTCAAACCACCTGCCATGGGCAGGGACACCTCCCACTGGACCATGCTGCTCACAGTATGATATGGTCTGATTTTTAAATGCAAAAAGAAATGTTTTGGGGGAGACATCATTATATTTCTGTTACACCTTATAATTTCAGCAAGCCTTCTTCTTAAGCATGTCATCTTTTAAATAAGATTCTGTTATTCATACTTCATTTTCAGATGCAGTTTTTGCAGCACCTTGATTCTCAAGTTCTACTGTTCGGTTCACTTAAAATCAGCATTAATTTTTTACAGTGTCACTGTAAGAGGTATATGTGAATTTATTGTAAAGCAAACTGGATAAAGCAGTTGAAGCTGGCTGCAGTCTACAGATTTTTTTTTTATCATGTTTTCCTCCTTTTCCCCATAATATGCCTTTGGGGAAATTAATTTTCTTGAAAATATTTGGGGGAAGGAATCGAAAGCTGGCTGGTTGTTAAATGGTCATCTCTTGTAGAAAGAGTTTACCATGGAAAGGCACTTTCTTGTCAGGGCTTTTTTGTTGAGTCTTCATACTTTTAACAGTAGTTATGATTCTTAATGTTTGTGGTATCCAGTGTTATGAAACAAGTTTTAGTGATACCAAAATATCTAACAGTTGTATGAAATAGGAGAGTAGTGACATGAAAGCTTTTGCATTTTTTACTGTACAAACATGGCATTTTAAACTTAATAAATGATTTATAAACAGTGTGCATATAACTGATTTCAATATTTGGTATTCTAGCGCTATGTGTGGTGGAAAAAAAGTCTGGATGTTTGGACAAAAGACCATCCTTTTCCTATAGACATAGACTATATGATCAGTGATACACTGGAACTGCTGAGACCAAAGATAAAGCTCTGCAATTCTCTGGAAGAAGCTGTCAGACAGGTGCAAGACTTGGAACGAGAATTCTTAATAAAATTGGGTAAGAAAATGTGCAAGGGAAGTAAGGTATTTTTGACAATTCCTGTAATTCTTAAAATTGCCTCTTTATGTTGGTAATAGGTAACTTTTGTTGTTGTTAGGATCATTTATTCTTGTGATAGAAATGTTTTTGTACCTTTTTTGCATATTTCTTTCTAATCATCATAGATACTATACAGAATCTTCATAACTCTAAAGTAATAGATGTTGTAAAAAATAGTCAATATGAATACTCTTAATATAATAGTATTTGGAGAGCAGAAGTGTGTGTCTGTGTGTGTATTAATTTATGGAGTCACATGGTGCAAGTTAGGAGAAAGAAAATCATTAGTTTAATCAGAAAAATGGAGGAATCACACTAATTTCAGGAGAAAACAGCTGGGCTGACAGCACAGCTCTGTTGAAAATAGACTGATTAGTGAGTATTTAAACTCTTATCATCATATTAATCTTTAAATCTCTTTAAACCTCTACATATCCGTTCTTAGAAAATGTTGGATACTACTGTGCTCACTGTTAAATTGAGTTGTTTTCTAATCTTCCATTTTTATTTGAAAACAAACTTGTTCATTAAAAGATTTTATATGTAAAGGTTGCACTTATTAAGTGTTAATTAGAGCACTTCACCGACTTGAACACATTCAATTTTTAAGAATATGGGATGAATATTAATATTTCAGTGGGATGAATATGTCTAATAGCCACATAAAAGGTGGCATCTTCTGGTTTAGGAGGAATTTTTATTTAAATTATACTATTTATTTGATTGACATGCCTTGAAATTCCCTATGTAGTAACTGAAAAGCAGATTAGAATTCCCCTGTGGTGTGATCTGAACTCATGGTTTTCATGCTCTCAAAGTGATAACCAAGAAGAGATAGACAACGAGTTATATAAACTGTAATAGTCTTTTAAAAGGTACTCAGCCACTTCCTTCCTATAAATAACAGGAGCTTCACAAAACTTTGATGGCTGACCCTAAGTGCAGTTGGTCTAATGTCAAAAAAGGAATGACAACCTGAATAGTGACTGTGTTGACTCCTCAGTAAATTCCTTGAGAAACTAGGAAACTCGTTCCAGGCCACTGTAAGTCTAGACATCAGCAATCTTCTGGAGGATTAAGAAAAGAAAAAGAAAGAATATATGAGAACAATAGTGTATGCTAGAAGTTTGGGGGTTTTGCACTGGATGGCTTAAACTTTGCAGTAGTCATTCTCTAAAAACAGATCTTAATTTTTTTCCTGAATCAGAACCATGCTCAATTCTTAAATACATTCTGATTGAAATCTATATCTAAGACTAAACTGGACACTGAAACACTGGAAAAAGCTAAGACTAATTTTTCGCTTCTGTGGAAATGGTACAGATAATCTAATAGATTGAAGGATGCCTTACTGAAAGAAAGGAGATGTTTATGTTTGATATTTTACACACAGCGTAAACTAAAACATCTTGAAGGACAGAAGGCAAGCAGGTCAGCAAGAGAAACTGCAAGATGAACTAAACACACAGTGTAAGAATGTCAGACCTGTCTGCAAGGAGGATGAGCACACCAGATCGTACTTGTGGAAGAGACTTTGCTTTCCCAGAGATTTCATATAGGCACCTACATCCTCATAGGTTCAAGTACAGCCTCAGAGCATTAGGAGAGAATCAAAAAGGTTTATTATAGGCTGAGAAAATTGTTGTTTCACAGCTGTTAATTGACAGTAGAGGGAAGTACTGCAGCAAAGACTGCAGGGGCTTCATGTCTCTGGTTCTGCTGGTTTTGTGCAGTCTCTGTAGTTTGGTACTCAGATTTTGTTGCATGTGTCAGTAGGGTCCACATTTAGTTTGAGGATGTTTTGAGGCAGTTTGCACAGCTTCTTCTCTGGGAGATTTTAAACATTCTCTCTAATATTTTCCTCCTTTTCTGACAGGACATTATTACCCTTTAAGTTAACTATATAGGAAATGTTTCATTCAGAAGTCAAATATTATTACTAATGGGAAGTTATAGTACTCAGTAACAATGGACTTTTGAACTGATCTTTCATGTATAACTTGAGTGGTTATATGTCTTCTAATGTTCTAAATCTTTATCTTTTTCCAAATTTCAGGAATTGTGAATGACAAAGATTCCAAAGATTCTATTACAGAAGGAGAGAATTTGGAAGAGGATGAAGAAGAGGAGGAAGGTGGAGCAGAGACAGAGGAACAATCTGGAAATGAAAGTGAAGTAAATGATCCAGAAGAAGAGGTGAGCTTAATCATTTACCTTGCATCATGTAAAAGAAGTGATTTTGATTGCTTGTTACTTTCTGAAGCCCTTCTAAATCAGAGTTAGCAGGTGAAATCTGGGCGCGCACAGCCCAGTCAGTACTGTGGTATTCCCATCCCAGTTCCGTGTATGTGGAAAACTGAGTGTCTGAGGCTTATTCCTTATTTTGGCAGAAACTTGAACCTGACAGCTTTGCTCAGGCCATGTGCTGCTTCTCAGCAAGAAGACACCTTCAGTTTTTGGCATGAAAAAAACTCACTTTCAGATGACTTTCTTTATCTGTTGTAGAAGCAAATGTATTGACTAAATGTCAAAGCAGTCATTAGGAAAAAAATAACAGGTGTTCAGGATATGTCTATGCAATGTGAATAAATAAAAGATTTATGGAGCATAAAAACCTTCCTTGTTTACTGTGCTAATAATATTTTCAATCCAAAATGGTCAAGCCAATAAAAAAAACCACAAGTATGTAGAAATCCTGACTTGTCACTATGACACAGCAAAGTTGACATGATAATGGTATTGTTACAAGAAAATGAGTTCATCAAGGAAATACAGAACAGCTTTTCTCCTTATGCTTGGGCTGGTTGATTTATTAATAAGCTTTCTTTCAATAGATCTCTCTCAGCATTAAAGGTCCTGAAGTTTGGCTGGGTTTGTGCCTTCACCCATAAATTAGTATCAATAGAATCAGAAACAGTTGCAACGTGGGGAAGGCACCTCAGGAGATCTTTGTATTTCCCTTCTTTGAACTTCTTGAGTTCTTGCCAATCCATTCTTCCAGCTTGTGGACTTCCCTCTGAGTGGCAGCATGTATCAACCACCAGTCCCAGTTTTCTGCTGTACATTTGTGAAATTAGTAATAAAGCTGAGTGAGTTCAGACTGAAACATTAAATAAAAACCAAACAAATTTACAAAGACTTAACTAAGCAACATGAAGAGCTTAGGAAAATGTTTGAGGAACCAGCTGTCCTTCTTGTTTTAAAATAGTCAGCAGTTAAAATTGAATATTTCAGGAGGGCTCTGACAATGAGGAAGAAGAGGGTGAAGAAGAGGAGGAAGAGAACACTGATTATCTTACAGACTCCAATAAGGAAAATGAAACCGATGAGGAGAATACAGTATGTATTGAGCTGGAGATAAGTGAATTGAATTTACATCTTTGGTTTTCTTTACTCAATGTTTTTTGCCAGTGCTGCTCATAACATATCTGGAAAAATATAGCAAGGACACTTCCTGCTATTCTTTCAAATACATTTTGTAGCTTATTTTCATGTATGCATACTTTGGTTATTACCTTTTGAAAATTTTTATGCTGTCAAATTTACTACAACATGTTTTCCCTGTGAGCTTTCACAGGGAGCTAGACTGGAAAATATTGTGTAAATTATGGTTTTGCAATGCCAGCAATAGTAGCAAACTGGTGGGATACAACAAGGTAAACCAATTAGATCTGAAAACAGAAAAGGAGACGAGCCAAGAAGTCTTGGCTTGTACACACATTTGTATACAAATTTGGGATTGACAGATTATAATGTATGCAGCTAAAGAACCCATCTGGTTGAGCCTGAATTGCAGTTACATAGTAAGGAAATAATGAACATTATAGAACAATGTGTTACAGTGCTGACTTCTGACATTTTTGTTGTCATGTTGTGCTTTCCAAATAATTGGAGAGTAGCCTTTGCCCTGAAAATATAATCTAACTTTATGAACTTAATGGAAAATTGAATTAAAATAGGTGTCTTAAGGATAGAGACCTTTTTTTATTGTTGCCACATCTTGAATGTGTCCATGCACCTACACACACACATGCGTCTGTCAGAATGTTATGAGTGACCATAAATCAGGAGATATGCGTTTCAAGAAAATAATCAAGACTGAAAACTTCTTTCTTGAACAATTTGGTTCTATAAACCTTTTGATTGTGTATGATATAGAAACAGTAAGGATATTTTCCACTTACTTCTAGACTGAATATTCATATTTCTGAAACTAATGGATGATTTTTTCCATTGCAATAGGAAGTAATGATTAAAGGAGGAGGACTGAAGCATGTCCCTTGTGCAGAGGATGAGGACTTCATTCAGGCCTTGGATAAAATGATGCTGGAAAATCTTCAGGTATGAATACATGTTTTCTTAATTTAATGTACAGCTAAGTTTAGTTGATTTTTTTCTTAAAGTAAATAAGTGATTAATGCTTAGGTTACCATACTAAAGGAATGAAGACTTTTTTTTCCCCTTTGTTTTGGCCTCTTCTGTGCAGTTGACTTGTTTGGCTTTTAGTAAAATACCTGTTAATTGTATTGTTTGCCCAGTGAATACTTGACATACTGACATATATTTTACAGAATGAGTAATGAATGCAGCAGATGCTGTGCAAAACTTCTGACACTATCTTAGGTTTTAATAGACTTAAAATGCAGATGCATTTAAATTTGCATAAGCTTCTAGTACTTTGTTTTCTTAGTCACATGTGGTAAATATTTCAGTATTGAGTATAGCAAGCCCTGTATAATAAATGTATTAATAAGATGTACCAAAAAAATCTTGAATTGAGAATGTACATTCTACAGTGTGTCTCATCAGGTCTCTAGATTTCTTTCCCTAAGAGATTGCCCTGTAACTTTCTTCTTCACAAGCAAAGAAAACAAAAGGAAAATATAGTAAGCCTAATAAATGTAGTTATATATTACTTAATTTTCCTGGAAGGTTAAACCTTTTTCAGTGGTGAAAATATGAATGTTGCCAGCCTGACTGTGTCAGCATCTGATCATTTATAGAATCCATGTTTTTTTCATAGCAACGGAGTGGTGAATCTGTTAAAGTGCATCAGTTGGATGTTGCTATTCCTCTGCATCTCAAAAGTCAGCTGAAGAAGGGCCCCCCACTTGGAGGTGGGGAAGGAGAGTCAGAGTCTGGGGACACAATGCCATTTGTCATGTTAACAAGAAAAGGCAACAAACAGCAGGTAAGGTATAGATACTGTTTAAATAAATAAAGACCTTTCACTTCAAAAAAGTAACACAGAATTTTCTATTTCTTTTCATTTCTCAAAATCAGATACAGACAACTTCATTTTGACACATGGAAAATGCCATATATAATTTCATGGAATTCTTGGTTGTTAGTAGAAATGATGTAGAAAAATTACTATTTACATTTGGTGATTCTGCCAGTAGGTCAGTGATATGTCTTGCATGTATTTTAGATATAGTTGTGGAAGATGAAGAGATGTGGTTGGTGGACTGTCACTGAATGTTGAAAGGACTAGAAAGAAAAAGGAATATTCCAGAATCTTTAAGATTCTACAGCTTTTCCTGAAAACACTTTCAGCTTCAAATCAAGATATATGGCTATTGCTAAATTCCATTTCCTAGGTAACTGCCACTTGGCTGAATTTATTCAACTTGCAAAAAGAAAAAAAGTCATTATCCCTGAAGACACTGTTAGGAGACTATTCCAGAATGCATGGAGTGAATCTCTTGGAGAAACTGAAATGTAAATCAGTTTGATAAAGCAAACTAAGTCCTTGCTTCATGCAGCTAAGATGTATGTTAGTCTTGGCTCTTTTCTCCAGTGTATGTTTGAATTTTCCTAGCTCAGCAAATGCACAGTACACAAATCTCTACCTAACACATTCCACATGTATTTCTTGTCATGGTTCAGGGCTTTTAAAGAAATCTTTTCTTTTTGGTTGTATAATTTGATGAAAATAAATTACTCTGGATTTATATGGAAAGCATACCCAAGGAATTGTTTCGTACCATGTATGTGAGCCTTTCAAGTGTTTAGATCCATGTCATTACTTGGTTTTTATATTTGTTACCGAAATTGTGACAGTAGTGTAGCTGTTGGGGTGTATAAACCTGAACTAGGCTCCTTCTCTTTGTTCATATAAAACACATTTCAAAAATCCATGTAGGAAATGGTTTTTCTGTTTTCCTGGAACTTCAGTGTGGTGTACAAAGTTCTACAAAAGCTCTAAATGGGAGACTTTTGTGGTCACTGGTTTGAAAAGGGGTTTAAGAGAACTCCATTTTTTAAAAAATGTTGTTTAGCCTTTTCAGGATAATTTACTAGGAGTATCTGTAGTTACAAGGAATTTTGGGATCTTCATATTCCATGTAAAGGGGAAAGTATTGCAGAAATGTGACTTAGAAAGAAAGCAGAACTTGTTCAGGAGTTTTCCCTGCTCCTCCCCCAATATTTGGTTTTTGGAGTACGCTCTTCCTGCCAAAACTCCTCTCAGTGTTTCTAGAAATGTAGAAAACAGTTGCTTTATAGACTACTTCAGCTCTTGAATTAATGAAAGGCTTCTTTGTCCATAGTTCTGTATTCAGGAAAAAAATGTGTTTTAGTAGAGCCTTAATAGAAAAATAAGCAGGAAAGAAGAGGTGGAGTTGAAAAGAAAATAATTATTCCTTCTTACGGTGCTTTATTTTAAATCTGAATGAGCAGAATGTGTAATGAGTTTTGAGGTGATTCACTGTTAAGTTATAGCTGTAAACTTTTAGCTTTAAAAAACAGTCAAAAGAAGTTTGTAGCAGCCTGGGAAGCTGTAAGTAACTTCATCTGCACAGTCACCAGAGTGATAAATGACATCAGCCTACTTGCTTGCTCTGCTAGTAATGATTTCAATCTCCGTGTGCTTTCTCAGTGGTGCTCCTGAAACAAGAAAATGTTAGAAAAAAGGAATGTGCTGTGCTTCCTTCCTGAGGATAACATTTGGTAGTGGAGGTCCAGTTGCCAAATACTCAGTTGACATGTCAGTGTCCACCCAGATTTTAGTGCAGCATTGACAAGTAGTTTTTTTGAAGTAACACAAGATTAACTGACTGGTATTTACCAGCTGCATATATCCAAATTAATGGTAATTGCAGGCTGATAGTGACAAGACACCATATTTTATCCTCAAGACTTAGAAAACTAGTAGCATAGAACCTAACATGGTTATTTGAAATTAGGATGATGGCATTGTGATTTATCCATAAGACATGAGAGAGCAAGGGGAAATAAAGTTGGCATCATAAGGGATCAGAACTGAGCTGTATCTAATACCATTTGGTGTTTCTGAACCAGGAAGTTTTATGCCAAGTAGGTATGAACTAAAATGAGATATAGACAGTAAAAAGAAAGTCAAGAAATTTGGTTACTACCTAAGACAAAAGATTTTCTTCCCTTTGAAAGATTTTTAGCAAGGCTCCATAAAAGAATGATATCCATGGAATGGTCAAATCCCTCCCTGAATGTGAAATTTTTAATCTCATTTATATCTTCATGTCTTTATCTCATGGCATTTTTGTAAAATCTGTGGTCTGGTCTTCTGAATAATGACTTTTGATCTTCCTTTGGTTTGACATCTTTAAAGTGAAATCCTGCATCCTGCCCCCATCTCACATATTTGATAAGAGGTTTTTGATACACCTTTTCACTATTGCAAATTGGAAATGTTTCAGTTGTTCAATGATCATCATATCCTGTAGTAATTGTCATCAGTGACTGGATTTCAGGTGGCAGCTGATTGCCTTGAGATAGTGACTCAGTGGTGTTTTAATTGCCAGGCTGTTGTTTTTCTGTATCTGTTTCTCTCATTTATACCCTTCTATAATTCAGTTTTCTTTTTCTACTCTAAGCATCCTGTTTGAAAATACCAATCCCATTTAGCTGATAAATCCATAGAACAGAGAAAATATAAAGGACATATTAAAATGGATGAGGAGCTTAATGGTGAAGCTGAGGAATGATTTTTATCATGAAATGCTGCTAATGGATTAGTTATTTGTGTAGTTTACATAAAGTTCATTTGATAATATCAGGCAACCTGCACAGCCTGCTCAGCAATAAGTAACCAAAGCTTACTTTGCTCTTGGAATTTCAACTTTGCTTTCTATTCTTCCCTGCACACCTTAATAACAAGCTCATATCTATATTCTGTATAATATGCTATTACCCTCGCCCCAACCCCCCCAAAAAAGTCTCATCTAAATACATCTTGTAGTTGGTAGGGTTTAGGGATTTACTGTACCCAAGTTTTTCTCAGTCTTTGCAAGAGTCTGTCTTTACTGTTTCAAAGACAGTTTATTTTCAAGTGCTTCATCTGAGTCTTCTCATACTCATCACTGCTGCTAGTGAGGCATTACTGAGATACCTTGAGACTCTTTAGTGATTATTGCATTAAATACTAACTGCAGGTGGTGAGGATTTTGCTTTTACTCTAAATCTTCTCAGCAGAGGTTTTGATAATTTACCTCTCTCTGCAGCTTTTGACAGTGTAACAGAAAAGAACACTTAGGAATTTACTTCTCTTTCTTTGGAAATAGATCTCCCATGACAAGTAACAAGGAGCAGGATTCAGAGTTGTTCATGGAATATTGAGAGTGATTATCATTAAATGCATTAGCCTTCTTATGGCATAGAAATACTTATTTGTAACAGACATGGAGTTGAAGGAGGAAGTGATATTTTTCTAAATGTTTGCAAACTTTAGCATTAAGGATTTTCTTAGAACTGTTGTTTCAGTTGTGGATAAGATTAAGAATTATTTCTCTATTCTGGAAAAACTGTAAAAAAAATAGATATGTAGAAGTAACAAATTGGATTTTCTGAGTCTGGGGAAAAAGAAATCGCCTTCCCTACACCTTCCTGAAAATATCAGCTGGATTTCCAGAGAGAGGGTACTTCTGTGGGAGTGCCAAGCTTACCTAGTGTGCCTTATGGCAAATCAGATAATGGGTCTTTAAATCAGAATGTGTGGTGGGCACATTTGGGTATGGGGGAGGAGGAAAAGATCCATCTGACACTATGGTTGTCACTAGACTAAGAAGCAGCACTGGGGAGCCAGAATTATTCTTAAAAGAAAAGTACTGGCCTGGGAATTCCAGGGAATGTCTGAAATGCTTGAAATGTTTTTCCTCTGTTATCACAAGGGGTAGTAGTAGATATTCTGCTCAGGGGGCTTCATCTCCTTGGGAGGAGGAGATCTGAAGAGGGAGATGCAGCTTTCTGAACCAGCTGTGGTGCTTTTATCTCAAGACCATGGCAATTCCCTGTGGGCAAGTCAGCTGGTATGAAAATAAGAAATAAAGCATATGGCTGTGCCTTCCTAGGGAAAGACAGTTTTATTCACATGAATACTGTGTGTAATAGGTTTTGAACTTGGCCTTTTTTGTGTGTTCTCTGTGTCTTTAGCAGGTCTTGCATTTTCTTATGCTACTTTAGGTGAAATAGAGGTTCAAAACAAACCAACAACACACTTCACAGTAGAAACTTCTGTAGAAAGTATCTCATTGAAATAGCCTAGAAATAACCATAGCATTTCTCTATTTTGGATTGGGTTTTTCCTCTGATGGGCACTTAAAAACTTACTTTCATTTGCAGTTTAAGATCCTAAATGTACCGATGTCTTCCCAACTTGCTGCAAACCATTGGAACCAGCAGCAAGCAGAACAGGAGGAGAGGATGAGGATGAAAAAGCTCACTTTGGATATCAATGAACGGCAGGAACAAGAGGACTATCAGGGTAAGAAAATCACCAAGGATTTAGTTTTTATTTTCAGGGGAGCATTTGTGGATCTGCAGAAAGCATTATTTGTGATGATTAGCAGCTGAAGTTCTAAATATTGATTTGCAGTACTTATGGGAAACCTTTATTTTGGTTTTAGTCATTTATTGTTTCCTCCCTCGTCTTTATACTTGGAGAACTTTTTTTAATTGTTCCATGAAAAGGAATTTTCAAGTGGATCTCAAATTTCAGCATTTCCATTTATTTTGGGAAAGGGGAAGAATTGAGATTGTTCTTTTAAAATTAAGGTAATACAAAATCAATGTACTGTTTACTGCAAGACAGTTGAGTTGGATACAAGATGAATTCTGTGCAATTTAAGCTCTGCTTTTAAACTATTAATAGGTGTTTTAGATATTAATAATATTTAGACTCCTTAGTCTTGCTGAGAATTGCAAGTTGTGAGGTAACCTAGAGAGAAATACAAAATGTTACCTCAGCTTCGTTTTGTAAAGGTTCTAGGAGTCCTCAAATCTGGAGCATAAGCATATATTAACAAAATGAGGGTTTTGTACAGATTACATGATTAATTTGTGTTTTGAAGACATGTGAGTCAGGCACTTTGGACCTGGACAGATTGAAATAAACAGTTAATTCAGCAGATCATACAGTCCCCAAACAGGTGCACTTCATGTGTTTAATTGTTGAGTGGTTTGTTTTGGGTTGTGGTTTTTTTCAGATTCAACTTCCCTTGTCTCACTCGGTAAACAAAGCCAGACCAATAAAACTGATGTCTTACGTTACTGTTTCCATTTAACATCTCAAAAGTTTTTGCTCTGCCTTTTTTTTTTTTTTTGTAAAGATGTTGTAGTCTGGTGGTAATCACAGTGTAAGTAGTTAATTAGCAGGAAATCTCATTTAAGGCATTTAGTGAAAGGTCATTGTTCATCAAGAAGTGGGAAATTAAAGCAGTTTTAATTTTAAAACACTATGGAATCCAGTACTTCTTGCAGAACTTTGATAGTACAAGAACTAAACTTGTAATTGTAAAAAGGGGTATATTCCAAAGTGAGTGTCTGCAGAGTGAAATCCTCCAGCTCTGAAGAGATAACACAATATTAATAATAATAATTAGTGTTAAACATGCTAATTAGCTCAGAAACTTTCCTGAGACACTCTGCTCTTATAAAGCCCACATGTGAGAAAGGTAGAGAGAGACTGTAGAATTAGACATTTTAGTGCATCTCTCAGATTTTTTGTGGGTTTTTCCTCATTAGATATTCTAATATTTCTACTGGTCAAGGCATTTATACCATTGTATGACTTTGATATCTAAAATGAACCTGTTTAATCCAAGACTTTATTGTGAGCAATTGTGCTTTATATCCAAAAAACGATCACGTTGATTTATTTCTGTTGGACAAAATGAGACAACTGATATGAATTGATAACTGGAAATAGGCTTTTTTTATTTTCTCATAGATTTTTATTTAGTTGCTGTGTATAAAACAATACAGGAAAGAGGTCAACACAAAAGCTAAAGGTTTTTACATAATTGATATCCCTTTTTAAAACAGCTGTTGATGCATCTTAACCTGGCTAATATACAGAGTAAAACCAAACTAAGAAGGACCTTTCAATCAGGCTAAATTAAACAGGCCAAATTACATTCACCTTTGGAACATTTTTTTATTTAGATTTTGTGCAGTTGATTGTTACTTTTGAAGAGTCATCCTGTCTGTGACAAGTTGGTACCTACTCATTGAATAAAAGTGTTGGGTTTAAATTTCTGTTTCAAACTTTGAAGTTACCAGAGAGAAAGAATTCTCAGTTTCTGGAAGAATGCCTCAGGGTTGTCCCAGCGTTTGCACATGTACTTGTTGTTCTTTTCATCTGCACAGGGTAGCTAATAGATGGAAATTCACCAGTGTACTTCAAAGTAGTATCAGATAAAGATTTAATGTTTCAGCAAAGCTTAGTATATTACAAACATTTTTTAATTTAAAGAGCTATTAGGAACTTGGGTGGTTCTTTAGACTGGTACTTTTCTGTGCAGATTTTTTTTTTCTTCACTAAAGAACTAAGGAGGTTTGGTGATGTGCCTTCAGCCTAGAAGACACACTGTGCTCCCCTGCCATCTCTGCCTTCTGTTACGTTCTCCAGTCTGAACTTCCCAGTCATATATTTCCTTTCACCTGCTGTGTGGAAAACAGAAGAGGCAGATGTGCATGTACTTGTTCATTCACTGCTTGCTGCTCACACCTGCCTGGCAGGGTACCCTAATCTGGTTTTCCTCCTGAGTCTCCTCATTGTCCCTGGCACACGGGGTTGTTGGGAAGGCTGATGTTTCATGATGTGTACAAACATGGGCTGTCAGTGTGTTCAGTGGCTGCCTTTGCCAGGTGCTGAATTCAGTGTACAGAACATGAATACAAGGGTCACTGGCTGTTGACACAGATACTGAATCAGTCACAGTTTCCCAGTTTCTCCAAGACTGGGTGGATAACTTCACTGAACGTTTCACCTGCATTTTGTAAATGGTGAGGGAACCTCATTAATGTCTCTAGTTTGGCCCCACCGAGAGCACTGTGTGTGCATCAGGTGATGGGTGTGTGACTCCAATGAGATTACCAGAGATTGGAGAAGCAGACAGAGCAGACTTTCAAACATAATCTGTTTAACAGCTTATTCCACTTTTCCCCTTCATTTATCCCATCTGTCTGTTTGCTGAGTAGTGTAGATCCCTGCTCAGGTGGACTGTAGGAATACTTTCCATTAGATGCATTAACAGATTGGCAGAGGTTACCTCCTATGATGTATCTGTAATTATATTGGCTACTTAATAAGCATTAAGTTAGCCTGGTAAAGAAGCATTTTTTTTTTATCATTAAAAAATGAAATAAAGTTTTAGAAATTAAGTTTTACCAAATGTCAAAATACAATACTATCCTAGTTTAAATTGCCCATAAGTTGGCTGTCCAGGGCTAAACTGGGTAGTGTGGGCTGCTTTCTGCACCCAAATTATTCCCACTGATGATAAAGTGGAAAACTCCATCCGTGGGACAGCTGGTGCAATGTAGGTCAGCTGAGTCACCTTCTTCAGGTGCCTGTCTTCCCTGGAAAATGATCCAATTATGCCAAGCTTAGACTTAAATACCTGACTGGTAATGCCTAATTTTAGGACAGGTTTCTTGCTGAGTCTTTAATTGGCAGCAGCATTGTCCAGTTGTTACTATTCCAGGGAGGTTTAATGTTGAGGCCACTCATGCTGCTGTGAGTCTTTGTTCCCGATCACTGATGAAGAAAGTGGTGGCTGATGTGTTTAGAAAGAAAAGGACACAGGCCTTTTCTTGAGCATCTGTGATGAAAACCATTGCTGGCAGTTCCTTCTGCAGGAACATCTGGAAATGCAAGTTCATATTGTGGGGTAGCTCGCGTTTATCAAAGCTGTGGATGCAATTTGTAACTTTTTGTAATTAACTTACGTGGAATAACTTGAGTGTTAACTCTACAGCAAAGTGTAAGTGTAAATGGCAGTGAAATGTGCATGTGTAAATGCCTATGTAAAAACGAAGCGTAGAAAATGTATTTAACTTTCTTCTATTTACTTCTGCCTGAAATCCCAGAAATGTTGCAGTCTCTGGCACAGCGTCCAGCTCCAGCAAATACTAATCGTGAGCGGCGGCCTCGTTACCAGCACCCGAAGGGAGCACCTAATGCAGATCTAATCTTTAAAACCGGTGGGAGGTAGGACAATCTTCCTTTAAATGTGGTAATTCTGGTTCTAGGCAAGTAATTATCTTCATAATTGAAAGAGATAATGATCTCTGTAGTGAGTGCTTGGGCAGTCGTTTCCATTCTAAAGCATTCTCTTAAAATGCCAAACAGGGTTTTGTGCTTCTAACACAGTGTCTGTACCTCTGTGACAGTTTAGAAGCCAGATTTTTCAGTTGTGAAATTGCTGCTAGAATCTGAGTGTCTATTTGTAGGGCAAAAGATGCATGTCTGCTTTCTTCATGAGAGGGGGAGAGGATTGTGGTTTTTCTAGTACCTGCAGAAATTCTCATGCTCTTTCTGTGGGGTGAATTTGACAGCTATTCCTCCATATTTGATGCCCTGAATGGAAAGTAAGTATAGTAAAGGTGGGGAAGATGGAATAGAATTTTCAATTTATGGTGTGCAAGAGCTTGCCAAAACCAGCATTAAATGAAAAAAATCATTCCCGATTGCTTAATAGTTGTTCTGAGCCTTTAGTATGTGTCTTTTCTCCCTCAGAGTAAGCTGGCAAATAAACAATTAAATTAGCCCTGCAGCACACATTTGAATAGACAGAGTTTCGGTAAAATGCAAACTTTATTTCAAGTTTCTCTTTTCTTTGCAAGTTCATTGTGAAGGTGGATTGATAGGAGCAGCAAATGGGAAAGGAGAGTTTACCTCCTAATGGGTCTGTCTTTGTAAACTGCAAATAACTTAATGTAATGTACTATTTCTGTGTTGCAGTAGCATTTCCAACTCGTTCATGGTATATATTTATGATCATTTGATAATGTCCTGATGATCAGTCACTCCTTTGGGACCTCATACAGACACTGCTTGTACAAAAAAAAAAAAAAAAATTAAAAAGATTGCAGTTTAAAATAAATGTTTTTTAAAAATGAGCCAGATGTAATTCACTAAAATGAGCAGTGCTTTCCATTTAGCTTTTTCATATCACTGTGACCTAATGCTGTTGTAGGAATATAAAGTGTTCAGGTACACTGAATTGCCACAATACTTGCAGGTGTTTCATTAACAGCTGCAGCCTTCTGTTCTGTCAGGCACGAGCTGCATGCTGCAGTTATTCTTTAAATACAGCAGCCAGCCCAGTAGATGTGGTATCTGTAGATTTCTTTTAAATTATTTTCTTTAGAAGACTTTTTATATTCTGATGTTGTAGGGACAATATAGTTTAGGACTTCACTGAAGTAGGTCAGATGTTATCCAGCAAACAGTTTGAGTAGTGTTTGCTTATTCAAGTGCCATGCACTTGCAGTTCTGATGTAGTTTTGTATTACGGAGTTTACTCTTTGTTCCCTTTAACCCATAAGCTCATTGGAACAGAGACCAGGAAGTTTGTTTGTTTGAGCAGGTATATTTTATTTGTTGTGTACTGCAGTGCTCTGCCTGGCAGTCATGCATCAGTTGAGCCATCTCAGCCTGCAGTAAGGAACTAGTACTTTTCCTAACTCCATGTATTTCTTGGAGACTGTGGGTCCACCAATGGCTTCCCACTGGCACAGATTGTCTGTTGCCTACATTCTTAGAGCCTCTGATTTGTAGGATATAGAAAATTGTCTTCTGACTTTAAAGCTTGCACTGCAGTGTCTGCCCAGACCCCTCTCATGCTTTGTTAAAAAGTTACCCTGTGATTTCTGAGGATACTGGAGGATCTCACTGAGCAGATAGGAACTGAGCTGTAAATTATAATGTCTGTGTAGAGAAGGTTTCACATTCATACCTGGTAGAACAAATGGTGTAACACAGATGTTATCACTTCGGTAAGGACACTGTGTTGTGTTGTTGCTGCTACTTTGTACATGAACACAACTGAAATGTAATTTTCTTGCAAAATAACACAAACTTACTGGAAATAATAGTTTGATGCTTTGTTTAAGGTATACAACTTATTTTAAAATTCTTCAGGTTAGGGATAATCTAAGCAAGTGAATCTCCTAGTTGATTCCACTGTAATGGGCAATGTGACAGGTTCTGATAGCTGAGGTAGGAATGAGACCTTTCTTGCATTTCAGGGAGTGTTGAGAGTAGAGAAATTGATTTGTTGTTTTTACCTTTGCTTTTGTGTTACTAAACATGCCCTAAGCACTGTTGTTTCAAACACCATTTAGGAAGTTAAATCCAATCTACCTATTGTAGCAGTTCATTTCAGAAATTAATGAAGGGGCTGGGTTCTTCCATATGTTTTTGGCCTTGAACAACTGCATCTCACTAAGCAATTAGCCCTCTACCCTAATCCTAACAATTAGCCCTCTATGTGTTTTTTAAAAAAGAGAAATCTTCTGCAGTTTTTACTTTATTTCTCCTCTGTTAATGTCCTTGCTCTGTACTGAAGTAAATGCAGTGAGATTTGCAAGCTTTGTCAAATTTATTATTATTTAGTATGTGCAAAATGCTGGATCAAAAATCGGAGTTTGTTTCTGTTTGTTTGGAATTGCCTGCTTGTATTGCCTCAGGTTTTGAGACCTGCTGATCCTGTAAGGAGGAGATTCTTTCTGGGACTCGTACATTTTAGGCTGACTGGCCTTAAAGATTATTTACAGTGACTCCATTAAAAGTAGAGTCCCTTGATTTGCTCCAGCAGAACTGGGAGAAAACAATTTTCTCTCTTGCCTCCAGTTCTGTAGCATTTGTGTGTTAAGAGAGGCCTTTGGCTCGCAGGCTATTAAATTATTACCTTCAGGAAACACAAAATTTACTAAAGTAATTTTTTTTTTTGGTGATGGAATTATCATAAAAATTGACTTGTACCACTAGGAACAGCTTCTTAAAATATAAAGTGATTTTCTTGGTTTAAGAGAATTGAGATCCATTAAATGGCTTGGTTTTAAAAGTGAAGTGAAAATAACCACATTATATAAAATCATTTTAAAAACATTGATTACCAAGAAAGTCAAATTTCTCCCTGTAATTCTTCTGTTGAGAAGTGGAGCCTTACCAAGGATTTTATCTTGTTAAACCTCTTCTTATTAAAAGATGCAGCCTCAAAATTGGTTGCTATTTTGAAAGTATAGTATAGGGTCTGCCTGTGCCCAAAGGTCCCCTAGGGATGCAGGTATAGGCTGGCAAACCAAATCATATTCAAGTTAAATGGTGATCTCAGGTCGCCTGTTTACATCTGACTCTTACTTCTCTTTAACCCATTTAATAAAGAAAAATGAAGCATAACAATAACAACAGGATGCTGGGATTTTATTAGCTAAATAGTCTCATCATAAAGAATATTGCATTAATGCTGAAAAATCAGAGTTTGGATAATAAGGAGAAATGTGAATTTAACATGCTTCCTGTTTCAGCTACTGGACCAACACAATTCATACATCAGCTGTCATGAAGTTGATGCATTGATAATACTGCTTTATGAAGCTTTGAATTCACTTCTTACTGAGATGAGCCTTTCAAACACAGCTAAGAAATTCCAAACCCCTTTTCAGCTGTTTCATGGGAGGGAAGCAAAGGGAGGAATATAGGTGGGGGCCTCCAAATCCTGCAGCTGCTTCTGGTGGACTGCTCTGGAGCTGAGCAAAAAAGAATAGAAAAGCCTCAGGTGCTTGCCATGGCAGGGTGATGCTTGTTGAGCTCTGCAAGCAGGATGTGAATCTGACCCAGACAGCAACATTGGAGAGACACCTGATCACAGTTCAGTTCAGAGGGAATGGAAGGCAAAATTGTATTTATAAGCCATGCTCAGTTAGGAAGACTCCTGTTTGAACAGGTTCTTTCAATATAAATAATAACAACTGCCTACCAAAAGTCCCTGCAGCTCTGTGGCCCTCTGGAAACCAGCTACCAAACCCCAAAACACCTCCCTGTTCCCAGCTCACTGTACACACTGACTTTGATTTCACTTTGTCAGAGCATTTTATTTTTGATGGATAGATGAGAATATAAAATAACTCGCAGAAGTTAAGATTCTCTTACTTAGGGGAGTCCAGCTTGTGTGGTTTATTTGAATTTTGATGTTCACAGTATGGAATGTGATAAGTCAGATGTGATTGGTTTTTAATGGGCACCTTGGTGTTTTCTGTTTCTTGTTCGTGGTTTTGGGTGATTTAGGGGAGAGAGAGAACAAAGAGCATGGAAGCTGAGATTAGTTGAGACAAGCAAAGCAGGGAGTGAACTGAGAGAGGAAGTGTTTAGAGCTGGAAGTTTGTGAGGAGATTTGTGAAGAATGCAGCACTGCAGAAATGCAGTGTGTTGTGGATTGGAGGACACGAGGGCATTAGGGATAAGTGTGAAATCCAACTTCAAAGGTCTCACATGTCAAGAAATAAAGAGATTTTAGTGATCTTGTGATGTTAGCAACATGTCCAAAGGAGTTGATTATTGATATTCTCCTGGGCACTTCTCAGTTTAAGCTGTAAAGTTGTCCTGCTGACTGAGCTCTCCCAGCTTCACCCGTGCCATGGCTTTGTGATTGTTTCATAGTCTAGGGTGTGAGGTTTCTGTGTGTTTTCATGGCTTCCAGTTCTCTGCTCTAGCCATGGTTTGTGTCAAAGGTTCTGTGTATTTCCCTGTCACAGGTAGGCAGTGCTAATGCTCAGCAGTGGCGTGAGAAGCCGACTCTGTGAATTTCATACAAATTAACAACGTGTCAGTGGCAGGGAGTGTGGGAGGAGACTGCAAAGAATTGATTCATTTTACACACAGAGCTCAAGACGGTTTTAATTCCATCTGTGTACTGAGTTTGACCTTGCCAAATACAGGTTTGGATTAAGTCTACTAGGTCAGACACAAATGTGAAATACCTGGTTTGGGAAAACCTACTACTGCTGGTTTTGGCAGCAGCACATTGCTGTGATTCCCTCAAACAGGGATCTGCCACCAGTGTGTACTGGTAGCTGCTGGTTTGGGTGAGAGTCATTTTGACCAAGTTGGAGACATGCAGCCAGTCCCAGCCTTTTTCATTCCCTCTCCATCAGCAGTAGAATTATTTTTTAAGGGGAGATGGACAGTTAAAAGCATGATCCTCCAGTTCAGTGATGTCTGCCCTCAGTTGTTACATTCTGCAAGTGAGATGTCAGTCTACTAAATAAATAAAAATTAAAGTTCTTTTCTATTGACAGCACATAGCCAGTGTTCTGATGTTGAGTGTGCCACAAAGAATTGGAATATTACATTATGTAACACTAACAGGTGGTTAAAACCAAGTAATTGAAGCAGTGCTGCAGTGAGTTCTAATGATGCATCAGCTCAGGACTTCCTGGCAAAAATACACAGCATTTTTATATCAACAAATACTGGATATTAGAACAAAGCAACACCTACAAATACAAAATTAGTGTGAAAGCTTCATCTGGTACAGAGGTGCAGAAGTTACTATGTTCAGATAACATATCTGTAACACTTTTCTTGCAAGATCTTCAGTACAAACCAGGTTTAGATCAAATGACTGTTGAACAAACACTGGAAGATTATGCACTGATGTAAAGAAACGTGAACTGTTCTATTTACATGGTAAAAAACCTAGGTGTGTAGTCCTGGAGTTTTCTTGGAATGTTAAATGTTGAAGTTTTATTTTGATGTCTATTATTAATTTTAATTTGCAGCCTAAAATCAGCTAAAAAGTAGCCCAGATGCAGTAACTGCATTGTGCTGAAGTTAGTGACACTGGGGTGGCCTTACTGCTGCATTGCCCTGTATCCCTGCCTACAAACTGGTGTCATTCTTCAATGTTATTCTTCTATTTGTATGTTCTTAAGAGAATTAAATGTGACTTTCTGTCACATTTAGGGATATGTTTCATGAACAAGGGATGGTGAAGATTTAAATGCACCCATCGACTCTAAAAAAGGTTCTAACCAATTATATGCCTCTAGAAAGCCCTTTGTAACATTTCTGCAGAACTTTAAGCATTAAGAAACTGCACAGAAAGATGAAAACTCTTTACAATAACTCGTTTTTCAGCAAATTCACAGCTGTGCTTCAGTAGTTCAGCATCTCATCTGGAATGATAAGGTGCAGATTACCCCGCTGCTTTTGTCCAGTGTGGCCTTTTGAAATGGTTGTGCAGAAAAGAGAAATATGTAACTTTGAGGGTAAAAGGGTATCAGAATGAGTGGCAGCTGCTTTTGGGGCCCCTCAGGCTGATCTGATTGCTCTCTCCGCTCTTCCCGCAGGAGACGTTGATCCAGCCGCCAGTGTCATTTCATTAGGTCCTGTATCTCTGGTGTTGTGGAGTCCTCCAGCGATTAAACGAGAGCAGTGGACACATCTCAGCATGTCAGTCTAGAGCGTTCAGAACCGAAACCTGGGACAGGCTGGGGCCGTGGGGCACGAAGAGCAGCCTCCCCTCTCCCCCCCCACCCCCCCAAAAAAAGCTTTTTGTTATGGGAACCGCGTTGAGGGTTAATCTTCTCATAGGAGCAGAAGCAAACGAGCGAGATGGGGAGCTTGACCTGCGAGCAGCTCGGCGGGAGCCGGGAGCAGCCTGGAGTTCAGCCGATTACACTGGAACGGGAACGGCCTTTGGCAGCTCAGTGTGCAGGGAAATAAAGCTCTGAACTCGCCACAAGTTACATTGTCTCCGACTCGAGCACTTGGTGTTGGAAGGATGTTCTTTGAGGGCTGCAAATCTACAGTAGAAAAACATAGAGCAAACAGCAAAATCCAGAAGAAAACCCTGCCGAGTAGGATAACTTCTCAAACACTCCTCAGTGAGGACGTTCTTGGTTAAGGAAGAGCCTTTTGCTGCCAGATGTGCCAGAAAGGGGGTGGGGAGGGGTGAAAAACTGAAGAGCCAAGGAGGTAAAATGTCTATTAAGGTTTAAAATAGAAAGTGAAGTTGATGAACACGGGGTGTTGACTTGTACTGCTTGGAACAGCCTGACACCAGCCTAAGGACAGGGATATAGTTGAGCCCATTGTATGTATCATTGAAAACCAAAACGTGCCAGTCAGCATAAAAGGAGGATGTCAAGGAGTGGATCCAAATATTTTGTTGATCTTCATGGGTTGATAAGCCTCTGTGTCTATTGAAACAAACAAAAAGTAAAAAAAAAAAAAAGATTTAAGTCTGGAAACAAGTAGAATTTTTATTTTTTTCTAAGTAGAAATGAGGTTTCTTGGTCTGTTTCTGACAATCTGTTATTTATTAGCGTAGGGTTTTGTTTGCTTTCAGGTAGAGGTAGTTCATTGAGTTCAAGAGCCCATCTGTATGTTACTACTAATTCTTTTTTCTAGCTCTTTTAAAAATCCTTTTTACCACTGGTTTTGGTTTCTGCATGTAGGAAGAGAGACTTGTAAAATTGTAACATTTCATACAGAAATGCCGCCCGATCTTCACCAGCTTCAGAAATCTGACCTTTGCCAATGCTGCAATAAAGTGTTGTAAATTAGAGTCAGTGTCTGCCTCTTGATATTCACTTTGTTCTTTGGAAATGATGTTTTGAAGGGTTTGTGGTGTATTGTGGGCTATAGTTTGGACAGGAATTCCAGGTCTTTGATTCAAGTCTTACGTGATTTTTTTCATACAGTTTTCTTTCCACATGAAATTCATGGGTATGTTCATTAGTCATGTTTGTAACTCTGAGCTCCTCCAGGAATGTCTCCTACACCAGTATGACCATGTTCCCTGGTCAATTTCCACTTCCCCAAACAACAAGTCCTAATAGCAAATACCAATTCCTAATAGCAAAAAATTAAGCATCTAATTGTGGTTCAGACTAGAGTCAGCTTCCTTTTCTCAACATGTTGCTTAGTTTCAAAAGCATTTTATTTATCCAGATTGAGTAACTGCATGAAAATAAAATATTAGCTCTGTTTTATATGTGTCAGTCCAATGCCTTGGATGGAATTGGGATCAATGGAAATGTCTGTATAAAATTATTTGCTAAACATAGTTTAGGGTCAGCTGGGGATTTTTCTGACTTCAGGCTGAAATAAAAAATCAGTTCAGTGAAACCTTCTGAAGTTTAATTTTAAAATTAGTTATTCTAATGTTGTGCTGAATAAGAACCTCAAAGATCATTGTGAGTGAAATAATCACAGTTGAATGTACAGGGACAAACATTTTAGCTGGGCCTGTTGCAGTAGGACAAGGAGTGATGATTGTAAACTAAAAGAGGGTTGACCTAAATTAGATATAAGGAAGGAAGTTTTTGCAGTGAGGGTGATGAGACACTGGCACACATTTCCCAGAGAGGTGGTGGATGCCCCATCCCTGGAAACATGTGAGATTTCAACCTGATGTATTTGAAGCTGTCCCTGCTCATTGTAGGGGTGTTGGACAGGGTGACTTTTAGCAGTCCCTTCCCTTCCAACCCAAACCATTCCATGATACACAGAAAAAGCTCCAGTTTGCATCCACTTTATTTGTTGCCTTCCCATGTGCTGACCCCACATCTCGTGGTGTGGCTGGATGCTGGTCCTGCTGCTTGCACAGCAGTTTCACCATCTGATCCATGTGCAGGTTCTTGCTGCAGGGATTGCATGGCTCTTTCTCATGTCTTTAGAAAACTTCGCCTTCCTTTAGAGGATTTGATTAAAATTATTGGGTGAGCAGCCTGGGATTGATACAGAATGGGGAATTTTGTTTTGCCTCTGTTTTGGTTAGTGTCTGTCACCTATGAATATCGCTGCTTTATCCAGATTACAAGATGTTTATTTTAATTAATGAAATTATGTTTAATGTTATTGCCTCTCTTTCCCTGCAGTGCAGTGACCCACGGGTGCATCTGGTCACTGGGGAAGTGATCCCAAATTCAACCTGTGGCACTGTTGGACAGGGCAGAGGATGTTCCCTGGGAGCCTTTCTCAAGGGATGCTGGTTGAAGGTGCCCTTGCAAAGAGCATTTCTGCAGCAGTGTTCCCAACCCTGCAAGCAAGGAGTTAAGTCTGGGAAAGCATATGTAGATGAAGGAGAAACTGTTTCATGGCTTTGATTACGTAAAACATTTCTGTTATCTTATCATTCTGTGGAAAGAATTTGGGCGAAAGTCAGGCCCTGGCATTCGGAGTTGTCTTCACTGATGTGAGGCTCCTTGAGCTGACAAAGTGTGCTGCAGGTTGGTACAAAGTGTACTTTTGTTTGTGTAGGTTTGTACTCAACAGTTGTGCCTCAGTTTTTGATGGTAACTTCTCTTCCTGCATCTCTCAAGCTTCCAGAGCTCAAGGCAGGGACTTGGGGGAATGAAGTCCTTCCTATCATAGGAGACAGGTTTGTGACCACCTGAGGAACCTGAATGTGCCTGAATCCACATTCCTGGATGGGTGGGTCTGAGGCCATCCCTGGCTCCTGTGAGGGGGCTCTGAGCAACCTGGTCTGGTGGAAGGGGTCCCTGCCCATGGCATGGAGTGGAACTGGATGAGCTTTAAGGTCCCTTCCAACCCAAACCATTCCATGATTTATGGTGCATCACTTGAAAGCCTGTTGGAGCTGAGGTGCTGTGTTGGCCCTTGCTCTAGGATGGAGCCAGGGTGTCTGGGAAGCTCTGAAATTGGAATTTGACCCAGGAATGTCAGTACTGGCAGGCAGCACCTTGAACTCCAGCTGATGCTATGGGGCATCTTTCTCTACCCACAATGATGTCATGTGATAAAAAAAGCTGTAAATCTTTTTTCATGAATTGCTGAATTTGCAGACTTGCTGTAATCTCAACTTCCCAGGTCTTCAGCAAAAGAAATCTGTTGGACTGTTTCTGTTATGTAGATACAAATATAAAGCACATCCATGCACCTGTGCCACAGCACACACAATTTTATGTATATTCAGGCTTATAAAACTACCTCTATTGTGAAGGCTGCCTGCTTTCCTCAAGCTCTCAGCATTTTTCCTTTGCCTGTTCCAGCAGAGCAGTCACTGTGTACTTGGCAGGGCAGCAGGATGGGCTGTGAGGAGCTCAGGCGCCGTGTATCCTCACCAGGTTGAGTGAATGTTTTCAAAATCAATCCACCCATAATGATGCCACGAGCCTGCTGTTGCCCCCTGATAAATACATCAATTTTTTCCTCATTTTTTCCCTTCTTTGAGCTTCATCACTAATTTGCTCCATGCTGAGGTTTTCCTCAGCTGTGCACTCTTCAGCCCTGTGGAAAGTGCTCCTCTGAGGTGACACTTTGCAGTCTCTTCTCAGAGGTCCACTATAAATAGGGTTTTTTCCAGCTACTCCTAAGGAAATCCCAGACTACTGGGAACAGGAAACTATTTGAGCAGGAATCAAACAAATGAGCAAATGTCAAAATATTTACTTGCATTGTTTGAACTATAAACTTTGCTTTTAAGTTATTATTGTCGGGGTGTGATTGTGCCCTTAAAACACTTTGTGTTTATGATCCTTGTTAGAAGAGCAAACAAGTGTTCTGTAAAAAAGCCTCTCTCCCTCCCTCCTTCCTTCCCTCCATTACCTGGATCCAAGCAATCAGGCAAATAAAAAAATGGTTGAGACACTTAAAAAGGAGGAAGACATTTAGCTATTGCTAATGTTTATTTGTTCTTTGACGTTTACCTGCAGGAAGAAAGTTTCTTTTGTGCAGGGGATAAAGGGGAGTGATGTTTTCTGCGGAGAATGAGTCAGTCAACAGCCCAAGAGCTTGAAAACTTTGCTGTATTTACCCCTTAATTGTTTTGGGGTGGGTTTTTTTTTTCAATTTTTATATTATTTACACTATATATATTATATATATATGCACACACATCTATCTGTTCATGGTGAACTAAAAATCAGAAGCTCTCCTGGGAAGCAAGACTTGAATGTGTCAGTGAGGTTTTCAGAGCCCACCTGTAGGGAGGTTTGGGCTTGCTGCTGTATTATTCCCAAACTGAATTGCTACAAGTTGCTGAGAGCTGCCTCCCTGAGGTGATGGAAGCGAGGATAACCAAATCATGAGCTGCTCAGAGGCAGCTTTGGCTGTTCTTATCTCTGCTCTGAGCAGCTTTTCAAGTGGTGATGGGAGCTCTGGCTTCCTCCTTGGGCTCAGGGCAGGAAGAGCCCTTTCCTGGGAGGAAGACACAGCTTCAGTCCACTCCTCTCCGGGAATCCAGCTGAGCTGTTCCTGGCAGATGCTGGCTCCTCACCCCTCCTGTGGCAGACTTTCTTTTCCAGTAGGAAGATGGACACAGCAGCAGGATTTACACAGTCTAACCCTCCCTTTCCTACTGAAATGCCCGAGAGGGGTAAATAAGCTAAGTTTATTATTCAGGTTGGTCCCAAATCCTGCACCCATGAAAAACAGGGGTTTCTTACTGGCTGTGAGTCTTAGGTAGTATAAAATCAGAGCAGCTTTTGGGTCCAGAGAAGACTTCACTGTTGCTGAAGGGTGACAAACTGCAGAGAAAACTCTCTGCTCTCAGTACAGAGCAGAGGGATTTGTTACAGGATGCACCAGGAATTGCACACAGTGCCCATTTCCTGGGCTTGAGCTCACTGGAAAACTCATGGCATAAATAAAAATCAAACCTGATCAGGCAAAGTAAAATCCATTTAGGAGGCAGGAAATGTTCCACAGTTGTGTCGTGAAGCCTGAAGACCCTGTGGATCCTCTGCTCTTGTGCAGGGCTGGATATTGGAAATAGAAATGTGCTGACAACTGTTTCCTAATAGATGTTTAAGTATGAAGAAATAGTCTCCCCTCCCGCCACACCAGTTTGTAGGAATACTGTTTTCCTTCTGGTGTCATTCCACCCTCTGAGCATCAGTACAATAGGTGAGTTATCTTCATTAATCAGGGTATGAACAACTCCTGGCATATGTGAGCCTGAGCTTCCAGGCTGCTGGATTTTCTCCTGGGCTGCCAAGGGAATGCTACCAAAGGGGCAGGTGTGGTGGTGGGAGAGGAAGGGTGATTCAGGATTACTCCATAAGCCTGGAAACCCAAAGGTCAAGCTCATCTCTGCTCTTTTTCCTTGGGTTAACGTCATTGCCCTTGTTTCCCAGCTGGGAAACGCAGCCCTTGCCCTTCCTTGTGGGAATGGATAAGCACGCAGAGAACAGATAAAAAAGTTACACAATTTTCTGATGCTGACAATAACAGAATCTCAGGGAGTCAAGAGCTTCCTTGGAAATTATGGGAAAAGAAACCACCATGAACATTTGAGGGTGAAGTTGACCTCCCCAACCCTGTGAAGAAATGAGCAATCCTGTCCTAACGGAGAGCTCTGAGGCTGAATCAGGCAGGGAAGGGACTTGCATGGAAAGCCCCAACCTGCAGTGAGAGGGGGATGCTGTGACAGCTGCCCTGGGCACGAGTTGGGCTGTGCCCAGCAAGGGCTGGGGGCTCCAGGGCTCTGTGCTGCCTCTGGGAGGACACTCACGGATGCTGCCACAGCTGCACTGAGCTTCTGAATCCCTCCTGGGCTGAACATGGCCTGGCTCAAGGACATGGGACCTCCCAAGGGTCTGTGTGGGGGCTTTGGCAGGGAGAGTGGGGACAATGGGAGGGGGGTGTGCATTACTGGGAGAGCAGGGATGTGGTTTTGTGCATCACCTCAGAAAGAGAAGTGTGATGTTCAGCAGTAACCACTGAAGCAGCCATGCCCCAGCTCTGGCCGGTGTCTGGATGAAACTTCCCTTGGCTGCCCCAGCTCTGTGCCCAGATGCTTTTCCAGTAACTCCTGTGATCTTCCATTTGCAAAGCAGGAAAGGGAGAGGAAGGATGTCCTGGTGGATTCACTGTTCAGTGGGATGAAAGGCACTGCTGAGCTGCACTTCCCACCCCTGCCTGCTCCAGGTGCCTCCGAGCTCCACACGGGGCTGACAGCAAACAAAGCAGGAGGACTCTGCAATAGATGAGGTGAGACAACCCTTTCCTTCTGCCCGGTGCAGGTTCCAGTGCTCAGGTGGCTGCTGGGGCACGTGGCAGGGGCTGAGCTGGTGGGCAGGGCGAGGTTGGAGGGTGCACAGGGTGACGCCGCTGCAGGATCGGTGCAGGCGCTGAACTGGGTGCAGCAATCACCAGGGGAGAACTAAGGCCAAAATCTCTGACCTGGAGCAGCAGCTCAGCGGAGTCCCTGGCTGGCTGTAGCACAGGCTGTGGGAATTGGAGCTGCTCCCTGACTCAGTGGTCAAGCAAAGGATTTTATGTATTTATTTTCTTTTAAATTCAAACCTTCAATAGACTTTTGTTTACTAAAAAAAAAAAAAAAAAAAAAAAGGGGAAAAAAAACCCCTAAACCCAAAAAACTTCGCCCTTCAGGTGAGGATACTGGAGCAGCTGCATTTCTTTATAATACAGAGACACCCCTCTGAGAAGACAGTAATGGTCCTGGGTAAGAGTGGCTCAGCAGCTTTGGGAACCACACAGAATTAGTCTGTGGTTCCTGGGGCTCTGTGAAACATTCATTAAAGTCCAGGGGCAGGTGCAAAGACCCATGAACAAAGGAGAAAATGAAGCTGAGTCGCTCCTTCAAGCCTGCCAGCTGGCTTATCTACCACTCCTTGTGCCTGCTCAGTTTAATCCTAAAGTTACTGAAGCCTCTCCTGGTGTTCTTTTTTTGGCCAGTTGGAAGTAGCAGCAGGTAATTATGGCCCAGTGGAAAATAATCTTTCCTGGCAGTTCCCTTGAGGTAAGAACACATCTGAACATTTGGTGATGTAGTCAGGGATGCAACGAGGACTTTTTAGGGAAGGCATTTCCTCATCTGGGAGGAGTCACCTAACATGGGAAGAGAAGCCCCGTTCTGGGGAAAAAAGAAGACCAAATAAAAACAAAGCACACAAGACAAGGGTGTGTTCCCTTGGAAGGTTTGGCTCCATCCAGTCTAAGGACCCTCCTTACCACAGAGGAAAAGATATTTATAGTTTGGAAATCAGTGTTGGGATGAAGACTTGTCTCCCTTTGCCTCTATGGGATGCAGGAATTACCTGAAAGCAAGAGCAGCTGGAGGAGAGCTGATGAATTAAAGGCCTCCTCTCATTGAAAATGTTGTCTGTCTCTTGGGAGGCAACACTGGAAGGCAAAGGACTTCAGGAAGGCTGGATGTGCTTCTAAGAAGGAAATTTTAAAGGCACAGGAGCAGATGATCCCACATGCTGAAAAATGTGCCAGCAAGGAAGGAGACCAGCCTGGCTCAACAGAGAGCTTTGGCTGGAGCTCAGGGGGAAAAATGAGCACATGACCTTTGGAAGAAGGGGCAGGTAACTCAGAAGGAATTCAAGGGTATCAGGGTTATGCAGGGCTAAAGCTTAACTGCAATTTAATCTGGCTACTGCTGTAAAGCCAAAAAAAAAAGTTTCTATAAATACATCAGCAACAACAGGATGGCTGAGAAGAATCCTCATCCTTTATTGGATGCAGGAGGAAACACAGTGACAAAGGATGAGGAGAAGGCTGAGGTACTTCCTGCCCTCTTTGCCTCAGTGTATAATGGCAAGACCAGTTGTTCTCTGGGTACACATCTCCTGAGACAGGGATGGGGAGCAAAAGGAAGGCCTCATAATCCAAGTGGAAATGGTCAGTGAGCTGCTGCAGCACTTAGACCCACACCAGTCCATGGAGCAGGTGGGATCCACCCCCCATTGTTGTCATGGGAGCCAGTGAAGTGCTCCCCAAGCTCCCTTCCATCATCCTTTACCAGCAGTCCTGGTGAGGTGGGGAGGTCTGGATTGTAAATTGGCAAATGTGACATGCCTCTACAAGAAGGGCTGGAAGCAAAATCCATGGAAGTACAGGCTGGTCAGCCTGACCTCAGTGCCAGGGAAGGTCACAGAGCAGATAATCCCCTGTGCCATCACACAGCACATGCAGGACAATCACAGAATCAGGCCCAGCCAGCAGGGCCTTGTGAAAGGCAGGTGCTGCCTGACCAACCTGATCTCCTTCTGCAGCCTACCTGGGGGTGAAGGGAAGGCTGTGGATGTGGCTCCCTGCACTCCAGCAAAGCCTTTGACACCATCTCCCACATCACTCTCCTGGAAAAGCTGTCAGCCCAGGGCTTGGACAGTGGCTCTCATGGCTGGGTTAATCCTGGCTGGGCAGGGCCCAGGGAGTGGTGGGGAATGCTGCTGCACCCAGGTGGCATCTGGTCACTGTGGTGTCCCCCAGGGCTCAGTGCTGGGCCAGCCCTGCTTACATCACTATTGATGAACTGGACATGGGGATCAAGGGAGTCTGCTGGTGCCATGGAGTTGGGCAGGAGTGTTGATCAGCAGCAGGGCAGGAAGGCTCTGCACAGGGATTGGGACAGGCTGGATCCATGGGCCAAGGGAATAAGGTTCAACACCACCAAGCGCCAGGTCCTGCCCTTGGGTCACAACAACCCCATGGATCCCTCCAGGCTGGGGGATGAGTGGCTGGAAAAGCAGCCAGTGGAAAGGCAGCTGGGGGTGGGCCCTGAGCTGTCCCAGTGCTGCCTCCCTGCTCCAAGGCCCTTCCTTCGTAGCTGCCTCCAGAGCAATGCCACTGGAGCAGGTGCTACTGTGCTTCCCTGGCTCCCCCTCTGCCAGGAAGGACAGTGAGTAGCCAGCTAAGGAAGGGCTGTGATTTTTACTTTGGTGGGTTCAGCTACACAACACTTTGAGCTTATTCAGCAGAGCTGCCAAGTTAGTCTCTGCTGAGGCACAAACAAGACTGAAAAGCTGCCCAAGCTGCAGGGTTAAAACTTCCATCTCCCTTCAGCCTCCTGCCTCCCCTGATCCCTCCATGGATAACGCTTTCTGAAGATGTCTGTTCTAAAGGGAGACAACAAATTCCATGTGTGTGTGTATAAAACAGGAGTCAAAACATCAAAAGCTTCTTCCCCAAGCTGCAGCCACTTGAAAGGCTGCAGGTGCTGGGGCAGCTGTGAGGCTTCACCTCCAGCACGGGTGAGGCACTGGAACCTCCTTTAAGTTGCATTACAGATCCAGCCAAGTTAAATTCTCTGCCTCTGGCTCCAGGCTGGAGCTGGACACAATTACAAAAGGCCACCTGCCCTGCCATGGCTGAGACATGTAGCTGAGCCCTGAGGCAGCCCTGGAGAGCTTGGAGGCAAGGCTGCTGCACCCACTGCTGCTTTTTGGCTACCACAACCAGCCTCAGGGATAAAAAAGTAACTCAAGCAAATGGTAAGTATTTCTTTTTTATAGAGTCATTTCTATTCTCTCTTTTATGACACATGATATTTGGACAAATGCTCAACAAAACCTGAATACTTACAAAGAAATTCTTCTTCAAAAGACAGAACAGCAGCAAACAGCTGTAGAAGGGATGGGTAGGAATGTTCTCTGACAGGGAACTCTGACCTGTGCAACAAGGAAGACTTCCACACTCAGCAGGACCACACTCACTTACGGTAACGGCCTTGGAAACAAAGATGTTATTCTTCTTTCACATATAAAATTTTCCTCTTGGAAAGGTCATTTTAATAATGCAAAACACTGTGAGAGAGAAGCTTTTGTCTAATTCAAACACTGTTCAGGATGAGCTTCATTCTGGCAAGGACACTGATCACATCTACTGAAGCCCAGCAGTGAGAATACACATCTCTTGTCAGACATAGCCTTTTTTTTTTTTTTTTTTTTTTGTCCCTCCTCCAGCACCTGCCATGACAGGATTGGGCTCTGGCTCACACACATCCACAGTTGCAAAATGAAAGGTTATTAAATCAGTATTAGCCATTTAGAAAAAAAAGTCACCTCCTTCCTCCAAGAAAGAGTCATGCTACTGGGTGGCAAAGAACACAATGGCACCTCCCATCAGCCATCATTTCATTGAGTTTATTCTAGTTTAATAGATGATTTATCAGATTTGTGCAAGACAGTTACCTCTAGCACAAAGGGAAAGAAAGTAAAAATCACAGCAACATATACACACAAAACAAGATACACAAAGTAGAGCTAAATTTATATACAGGTTATTAGCAGCTAGACTTAACTTCATTTAGTACATGGCTTTACTCACTACAGTTTTAGGCACAGAGAAGAATTTATCTGCTATGATGAAGGGCCACAATGAATACCTCGTTCCAAGTCCTCCCTGGGCAGAAACTGCTTTACCTAATGAAGATTTAACTCTCACTTTCCACCAGGTGAGGACACAGCCCTGCACAAAGGATGAGAGAACATGATCCAGCTAATTCAGCATACAGCAACTTTAGATATTAAATATCTGGGGTATTTTTAAGTAGGGTGACATTACAGAGTTATTGAACTAGACTGAATTTCAATGAAACAGTGTCAGGGATTTTTCCCCCCCGTTTGCTTAGCAAGGGCTCTCAGCTGTAAACAACTTAAAGAAGAGCTGGCAAGAAATGATTAGATGTGGAGATTGCTTCGTACGCACTTCACATTCATAATGAAGAATTTGCTTTACCAGGATTTAAAAGCACAAAGGCCATGAAACATTTAAATTTACTTAGCAGGTTATGTTAATAAATTATGATGTATCATCCACATGTCAGTCTCCATTCCAGCCTGCACTGCAGCATGTGCTCGGGTGTATTTTCTGTGCTCCCTAGTCTTTCTGATTTAGGACTGCAGACTCAGAGCCCAGCAGAACAAGCCTGTGCTTTACTTGCAGCACACAAGCAGCCTTTTTTGCTTCAGCAGCACCTCTCACGTTTGATTATGCATGCCCAAGTGCTCTGCCAGCCCAGGAATGGCCACATATTTTAATTACTGATTGCTTATGTATAGCAAGCCTGTCACAATGAGGAACATGATCACTTACCCAGTGAAAACGCTGAAAAGAATAACTACATAACAGAACCAGCCAGATACTGTAACAACACAATGTAAAATTTAAGCAACAAGCAGATAATTAAAAAAAAAACCCAACAAAAAAACCCCCTTAACTTATGAGGCAGGTTGTGAATGACACAAAGGTTCTTCCTTCACGACAGCTTCGTTTACATGTACAGCTCAGCAAGTTTTAAATACTTTATCACAAGAACTACAAACTTGTTTATCACAGTTATGTCAGAGCTCCTCGCCAAAGGGTGTGTCAGTTTCTGCTGTAGCCACCCCTCCTCTTCTCCAAGGTTTATTGCTCAGCTACTTCGGAGAAAGAGTGCATTGGTCGAGGCTTCAGAAAGTGCAGAGAGTAAGTCAGTTTTTCCCTTTAGAAAAAAATCCAGAACACTGAGAAATCAAATGTGAGGGAATAACAACAAAAAAATTTGAGGGTTTGGCATTTGATTTTAAAGTGGCTATTCTTGATGTTTTCAGGTAATACAAAAAGGGAAGGAGTTTCAATGTGGAAGGGCAGCTTTGCCATATTAAAAACCCCAAAAACATACTAACACACAAATATATTTTGGGACCATCTTTACCAGCTTGTCTACTAAACAAAGGCAAAATACCACCAACTTGGACCATTCAGGAGAGATGTGCAGCTCTCCTGAAACTCCACATAGCCTGCAAGAATTTTGGCTGTAACTTCTGTTATGCATTGGCAGGGCAGAATCAAATAAGGCTGTGAACAGAGGATTATTAGGGCTGTCAAACTACAGGAAGACCAAGTGACAGTTTTAGAAGTAACAGAACTTATAATTTGTGTAGTACAGCTACTGTTCCAAAAGTAGCAGTTCCTTCCCAGGAACCTCAACATAAAAGAGAAGACTTTTGACATACGGGTCTCGCTTTTGGTATGAAGTTAATTTGTTCCTATGGCTTCCCTGCTGTGAGATTCTCCCTGGAACAGAGCAGTTGGGGTCACAGATTGTCAGGAGACTCTTTGGCTGTCAGTGCGAAATCCGGCGCTCGGTGCATACCCTCGAGGCTCTCCCGGTGCCTTTCCCTGGACACGTGGGTCGCTCAGGCGTGACAGAGAAGCAGGTGGCTGGGAGGGAAGGGCAGACTCCAGGTGCAGCAGCAGAGTGAGGCAGTCACCCATTCAAAGCTTGGGCTGCTCTGTCCAGGAGAAGGTCAAAGCAGAAGCCATCCTGTGCACAGTTTTGAGTCAAGAGGAGAGTGAGGGAGCAGAAGACTCCACCTCCCATCCAACACTGGCAGGGAAAGAAGCCAAGCCAGATAACACAGACAACAAAAAGTCACAGAAGGGTGTCACACTGTCAGAAATTTCAGCTGTGACATTATGTCGAGCTCCCATGGACAGACAGACAGACATGTGGGCAGGACAGACGGAGCTCTTTGTTTTGGCTTCAGAAAGAGCAAAAGCAAGATTTGCCATTCAGCTTGCTATATACAACAATACTGCACTGTACACTTCATTAACGAGATGCTGCCTGCTACAGTCCAGCATTAATTAAATAAAATTCCTCTTAGTCAAAGAGCAACAGATGAGTATCTCTGTAGGAAGGAGAGCCAAACCCCACTGCTGTACATGACCCTACGTGGTGCTAGTCCTTCTGGGATAAACACAAGTGGCCATTCCACAGTGTCTAATACCTTCCTGGCTTGCCTGAAGCAAAGAACTTTCCCTTTTTTCTTCCATTCCACTTGATCCCAATCCTGTTGGTGCTGTTCCAGCACAAAGCCATGCTATGACTTTCCCCCCTACTGCCACAACATTCCCATCCAAGTTACGCAGTCTCTTTCAGCAGTCCCAGTTTCCGGAGTGCCTCTCTCCTGGCTTCTTCAGTTGAGCCACGGCCGGAAAACTTCACCGTTATCCCTTGGGATCGAAACCCTGAAGGTCTGGGCAGCGAACCCGACCTCCTCCTCATGTCCAGGCTTACACCAGGTTGTTTATAATCATTGCAACTTTTTGCTGTGTTCTGCTGTGGGCAGCTGACTTTGTTAGTGGCAAGAGCCACCTCTGGTTTGATTGTTACAGTTTTGCCCATAGGAAGGAAAGGGCTGGGCTCACTTTTTAAAACCTCATGGATGTTTTGATATCCATTGGTAACAGCCTCTGACTGCTTGGGCTGCACATCAAGCTGCTGCTGAGTGCTTGGGGCATGGTCCACTTGGTCCTGAGCTAGCTTTCCCTTAACTAGGCCGAGTTTTGTCAGTGCTTCATAGCGTGTTTGCTCAGAGGAAAGATCCCGTAAGGAAGAACTTCTGTTACGTGACAAGAAATCATTTTTGTGCAGCTTCTCCTCCAGTTCAGCTGCCAGAAGAGCTCCCCCATTGATGTTGGCCAGCACCTGAGCCCGCCGCTCCTGGACGTTAACCGCTGCTTTGGAAATCGTCTCGCTGAATTCCTTGCCACTGACATTTGTTATGTTGATGTTGCTTGGGAACCGGTGCAGTTTGGGGGCGGGGGCAGGAGGGTGCTTGGGTGCTGTGGAATAATCACCGTTGGCTACTGGGGCTTTCTTCCTGTCAGAATTCCCTTCCTTGAGGGTGACGGGGAAGCGTGCCCGGCTCTCCACCTGCTGCTCAGAGATCTTCTGGGCCATGATGAGAGGAGTGGGGATGGAACGGAGCAACTTTGGATGCTGCACTGGAGGAGGGGGTGGAGGAGGAAGAGGAAGTGTCTCAGACACCGTTGGTGGTGGTGCAGGGGGGTGTGGGGGAAGATCAGCAGGTACAGCTGGCTGAGGGCTCTCGGCTCTCTGAGGGGCATCCAACACTAAAAGGCAAAGCAGCAGAGATGTCATTGACTCTTCACACAGAGCAGAACGTAAGCTAAAATGCTTCTTTTAGCAGCATTTCTCCCCTCTCCCTACCTTTCTAACCTAACCTCAGCCCACATAGCCAGAAGAAAATATAAGAGAAGTCCCAGCAATGGCATCTCTTAGGAAATGCTATAGCTCAAATCACCACATTTGCCATGTGTCACTATCACAGCCCTCTCTCTGCCTTTCACTCATAGTCTGTGTGTTGCTTCACTGTGCTTCAATGGCTGCTCTTTCATAAGAGTTTTGCAGTTCTTATTTTTTATTAAAACAGCCAGGAGAGGACACATTACATCCCATTGTGTGTACTAGCTGATGGATTCATTGTCCAAACACAGAGAGAACAGGCTACAGGGTGACAAAACAACATGCCATATGCTATCTTATCACAAACTCACTGATAGGATCATATGCCTTTCAGTCCCACACAGAGTAACACTGAAAACAATCTGCTATCTTAAAACTCTTGGAAAAAAAAAAAAAAAACTTAAAGAGTCTTGGAGAAGAGCAGAGCATGAACAGGTTGGTGAATACAGTCTGCCTTGTTGCAATGACTGGCAACACAGTGGCACAACAGTGACAACTCAGTCTCCAGGCAGAGGACTGAGACAGCAAACCAACAACTTCATCAGATACATGACCCCCATGAGGGAAAAGGAAAAATTAGGAAAAAAGTTACAGTAGCAGCAAGAATTTCAAAAATCCCAAGGCAAATTAAAATCACTGTCTTTAGAGCTCCCGCTGAGTAACAAATTTATTTTGAGGTAGTAAGGAGTTCTTTTAACAGTTTCTACAGAGAACTGGAGTAGGTCAGGGCTGGATCAAAGGGAAAACCCACACTTGCAAGAAACCAAACTACCTGGTTCTGTATCTCTGCTGGAAGGGCCTTCATGGTCACTGCTCTCAGGTGTTGACTGCACTAAGTCAATGATATCTTCAGTCTCTGAATGACTAGACACATTTTCTTCTGTTGACCTTGGGGACTGACAGTGGATGCCACTGTCACGTAGGGCCATCTCCTCCAAGTCATCTTCTAAGGCATCTATGGTTTCCTCAAAGAACATGAGAACATCCTGTTCTTCATGAGTTAAGTATTTCAAACTTTCATCATCCTATAGGGAAAAAAAGAAAAAAAAAAAAAAACCTAAGATTGACACCTTCCCAAAGAGACATTTAGACATTACAATGCTAGAGGACCAAAAAAATTTAAAAACAAAAATAGCAGCAATTGGTATTACATGCTTTAGTTTAGCAAAGAAGTCTTCATTTGAGTTGTACAGAGCAAATTACTAAAAGATCATAAAAGCCATAAGAGCTACTTAAAAAAAAAAAAAGTCCTACACGCACCTGTGCCTTTGCAGGGGTTACAGATGGCTTCTTCTGATGCCAAACTGTGTTCTTTGTCAGATTCAGGGTCAAGGCTTGGGGAACAACATGGGAGGGAAAGGGTGTACTCACGACAGCCCCAGAAATGGGTTGAGTCCCTTTTTGCTCAAGTCCAAAGGGTGACTTGACTTCTAAAGCAAAGCTGGAGCTGAGAAGTGTCTCTGGTGCTACAAACTATAAACTATCCAGAGGTACGTAAGAGATTATGGAGAGTATTGTAATAGTAAGTAGGGTGAGGGCTTCTAAAGATTTTACCTTTGAATTACATTAAGGAAAACCCAAGAATCAAAATGAAGACCTGTTCCCTAGCAGTATAGTGCCTTAGGCTATTTTCTTCAGCAGGAAATAATCCTGTAGACCACAGAAGTGATAAATAATCACTTGGATTATCCAGTCTTCATTTTCTCTGAGTCAGTGCTCTTAATTAACTTGATTAACACATTATCACTATGTGAAGCTGGCCAGCAATGCTCTAACTCTTTTCACTCCACCCTTGGAAACACTCACTTTTCCAGAAACTTGGAGATGACAAAGAATGATTAAGAAAGGCACTGCATTAAGACAATGGATACAGGAAAGATATTTCCCAAGAGACCTGTGTAAATTCTGGAATGCAAGTATATATTGTTGAAAAGCAAGTGAGGTTTTCCCTTTTCTGGACTGAATTTCTCCCCTGCCAAGCATATACTGGAAACTTTGCAGTCAGTAACTCAACAAGAAGCACCAAGGACACCTCATTACATGTGCAGACAGGGTAAAAAGGCTACTTCTCAGTGGAGGGCTGGGAGAATTTAGGTAAATACATAAAGGTATGCAGTACAAATATTCAAGAGGTAGCACATTCTTGCTAGGGCAGCACAACTTGCTTCAAACTCACCGTGCCTGTTCAGATCATCTTACACTAGATTAGACTAAAAAAACCTGTGTGCAGCTCTACCTGTTAACTCCTTGCACAAATAAAGCTTTTATCCCCATTCTCAGCACTAAAAGTAAGAACAACGTAGCTCTGTACCAAAATAATGCCTATAGATGAAGACATATAATGTGCTGCATTGTACCCAGTGGCAGTTGATCTCCAAGCACTCAGAATGTTACAGATGAGAAAATAAATGGTTTGAAGCTCTTAGCCTGTGTGGCCAACAGAACATTTGGTGGGTGGGAAAGATGCACAGAGGTGTGGTTATTTCTAACTTAGTTTTAATATCCACAGTGTACTGTCAGAATAAGTAACCTATTCCAGCTTGCAGCAAAACTGCTACAAAAGCTAAAGTTTGGATGCCATTTGCCACTGCCGGTTTAAAAGATGAACTTCAAAGGCTGACGTAGTCCACAGCTCGCACCCACCACATGTCAGTTTTCAAAGGCCAAGGAAAGTTTTACAGCTGCACTTGAAAAGCAAGAGACAGACAAGCCTTCCTTTTTTTTTTTTTTTTTCTTTTTGTTTTTTTGTGTGTGTGTGGTTTTTTCCTTAATGGATGTTGCAATCTCCTTCCTTCCCCACCCAAATACTCATAGGGCTGCTATGTCTAGTAGGCGAGAGAATGACAGGAAAGGAGCCCTTGTTAGGTAGCCCTGAGCTGGAGCTGAACAGGACTCCAAGAGCCTTTTGTTGAGGGTGAGCTCATTGCAAGAGCCAGACTTACACAGTCAAAAGAAAAGAAGAGGGGGCTGTGTTTAAGAAGTTCATAGTGGCAACAAATCCAGAGTGTGGTACAGGAATTACTGTGTGCACCTAAAAAAAAAACTGCTCATGCATTAGCTTCACTTGTTTGATCAAGAACTGAGCAAAGAATAGAGCAAGGAAACAAAGACTTCCAAAAGCACTTCCCTGCATCCTTTTCTGTGCTTCAAGACTGAACATTTTTCCATGACAGGTAAGATTTGCAGGAGAGCTTTGCCTGATTTAACCATCTCTCGTGGATCTTGCTGTGTCCCTTTACGTAAAGGATCTAAATTGAGTAACCAGCTCTTTGCAAACACATTTGTAATAAATAGCATACCAAGATGTGAAAGGCCAACTTCATCTCTGTAAGCACTTCGATCTGTTTCCTCATGCAGTTTCTCTTCAAGATGATCAGTATCACATTTCATCAGAAAAAACCCCCAAACAAACAACAGAACCAAAACCAACAGCTCTGGAGAATAGGCAGTGTTAAGTCAGGGCACCGTACTGAGATGCAAGGCATCCAGTCTGGATAGAAACTCCCTCAGGCTAGATATGTTTCAGTTTGCCAGCCAAGGAAACAATCCCATTTTAGACACACAATCACAGTGGCAAAAAAAAAAAAAACCTACTCAGGCTGGTCAAACCAAAGGAGCTCAGAGATGTAAAGCAAGCAGTGACTTGCTTTATTCCCACCTGTATTACTTGCTTTATTACTACCTGTATTATAGTAAAGCCTTCAGAAAGATGGGAGGAATTTTTGTAACTTAAAGGTGCCAGTTTTAACTAAGGCTACCAAGTCTATTTGCAATTAGTTAATTTTCCATATATTCCAACTACTGGAACAGTCCATATTCTTTCCAGGCTGGTTTTCCAGGCCTCCTTTTTCTTGATGAATCTGTGTTTTTTAATAGTCAAAGAAAAGTCTTTTCAGCTACTTGAGTTATTCACCTCATAGTTTCCATCTACTCCCTACTCTTGATACACAAACACACCTCCCTAAACGAAATCTCACATACACCTAACACTACAAACTTTAAAACTATGTCAAAAGACAGCCTGAATTTGAAACTTGAATATTGTGCTTCAGCTTAAAATTACATTAAATTAGGAAGATTAAAAAGACTGCTCGCACAGAAGAAATTTGGGATGAAAACAGCTGAAATAGCTGAGTATGCTCAGCTGGCATTAATATTTTAGATCTCTGTGCAGCCAAACATTTCCTGCTTATGCCAAACAGGAAAGAGTCTGTTATAACACTGTTCGATATAAAAGAGGAAAAATAAAGAAATAAGAGAAAGAAAGCAAGCATAGAATCTATTTCCTAGAAAAGATTTGTTGATTCCTTTCCTACCTGTTCAATACAAGGACTTAATATCCAGAGGCCCCCAATTTTTCATACACATCTGTAGAAATTCTGAACATCACATCCAGATCTAAAATCCTAAGACCAGCACAGCTTTGACAGAAACAGAACACCACAGGAAATCCCAAGATACCTGCAGTGCTTAAAAAAATCTTCTAAAACCTGCTAAGGAACCAAACTTCAACTAGCAAAATACCAGGAGAATGCCAGATTCAACTGATGTATCAATCACTTGACAGCTTCAATGAAGAATTAATAGGCACAATTCCACGAGAAAGAAGTGACTGGGTGCTTCTCAAAAGAACCACAAAGGGAGCAAACTATCCTAAGGTGTAGTACAAAGGCCAGCGGAGCACCACTTGGGCCACAGTCTGTTAGTAACAAGGCAGTTCTACTTGTTAGAAGGGGTGAAAAGGAAAGCCCTGCATGCAGGAACTGTATCAGAACACACATAAAAGCTTTAGCACAGAAGAACTCAAGTACCTCTGACTAGATTTACAGGAAAGGGAAATGGAATGGATTGTACTACTGTGTCCCTGAAGCTGGAAGCATGTGAATTACAGGTAAGAACATGAACTACTACACAGGATCAGACCAAAAAGCCCGTTTAGCTCAGTAGCCTTCAGCAGCTATGAACACACGGGACAAGGGAGAGAGGTTGTGGGAGGTGCTGTATGTTGGATGGGTATATTTTTTCCTCCCCTGAATCCTTCCAGTTTACAGCAACACATGGCTTAAAGATTTCCCAGATGCATTGGCATCTGTGTATTTAATAGCCCTTAATGAGCTTTTCTAGCATGAATTCATCTTATTGTTTGAGCCATGGAAATGACTGGCATGCACAGCATTCTGTGGCAGGGAGTTCCAGAGTGTAATTGTGTGCTCTGTCAAAAAGTGCTTCCTCTACAACCCACTATCTGATGGTTTTGATAGTACCATTTCATTTGATGAAGAAGACTATAATATTTAGTGTTGTTTTCTTCAGTTTACGAGCATAATTGTACCCCTGTGCTTCATGAGAGGTAGCAAAGCATATAATCAATAGGTCCCAAATGACGAAACAAATTATCTACAAGTACTTAAAAGAGAAACTAGATGAGCTAAAGTCATAAACTGACTAAATTACTCCTAACCTACTTTTAAAGAAAGCAAGCTGAATATCTACTTAAACTCTGAAGACATCCCTTTGATAAACAAAATTAGGCTGATCAGTTTATAGAAATTAAAAGGAAAAAGAAATTGTTAGACCAACGCTGAGAAAAGTTAGGAGACGCGTCAGGCAAAAGCCACTAAATTTTCATTAAAAATCAAGTAACTTCACACCAAGCTCATTTCTTAAGAGAGGGTTATTAACTTGACCACAAGATGTCAAGTACAAGATGTCACATACCTTGATTTTAAACCTTTATGATATGGCCTCCAAAAATGAACTCACAGATGAACAAAAAAATGATGCTGAGATGAAATTACTGCAAGGTACCTGTGATTCTGGTAATCTGTGATTCTGTCAGTTTAAGTGCCATAAAGAGGGAAAAAATCTGCTGTTCAGGGATGCAGATCTCATTCTGGGATATATTAACCAGGGTGATGACATGACAGCACATCCTCATTCGGAACACAGAGTTCAGATTCAGTTGCTGAACTTTGGAAAGGATGCAGCCAAGCTGGACAGAGTCCAGAACAAAGCACGGAGTGCTCCAAGCTTAGCTGCACAGGAAGGCTCAAATAATGGAGCATGTTACATTTAAAACAGGAGAAAATGAATGGGTGGTGGGCAGATGCAGCCCTGTGTCCCTGTGTGTATTTTAAGATAGAAAAAGCTGACCACCCATATAATTGCAACAAATCTTCTCTACATGCACGAACAGTGAGACAAGTAGAAGTTAACTTTCACATTATAGAAACTGTAATGCGAGTATTCTGTGAAAAGTAGCAGAATATATGAAGAAAACACTCTGGAAGTTCAGTAATGCCTATTAGCATGGTTTAAAAAGCAGATTTGCCCACCTGCTGGAATAATCTCTATCTACCAGATCCTGCTTTGAAGCACAATGATACAGTTTGTGCACAGAGCCCAAACTGCCTTCTGTATTCTCACTAGCACATTTTACAGCAAGATCATTCTTTGCTAGGAGTCAGGCTCTTATTTTTCCAAGGCACACTGTTACCAGGTCATACTAACATCAGCTTAAAGTGGATGAAGCATAGCATAGCTCTCTCCACACCCTCTAAGGAATGGCTTCCACCTGCCCCAAGGCAGCTGTATCCATACAAAGCAAACGGTCAAAAATTCTCGTCATTTTTTGTGTATTGTTATTTGGCAAAGTCCTTGGACATGGTGAAAGGTCTTGTAATCTAGTAAAGCCTGTGGAGTATCAGTGTCAAGGAAGAAAAACATATTCATTTTATCAAAGGAGTCTTTCTCAGGACTTTCCCTTGAATGCACCTGAAGTGCAGCTCAACATCACAAGACTCATTCAAATTGTGAAGAAAAAAGGTGGCAGTGGGCTAACAGACACATGATCTGTCCTTTTCCAGAACCCCTAAATCCACAGTGGATTCTCAGTGGATTCTGCTCAGGGAGGTTGAGGTAAAGAGATACCAACATGGTGCACTTAGAATGCCAGGTCTGTTGCATCTGAATTATCTGTACTGATCCAAAAAAGGATAAGGATCGTAATGAAGAATTTTTAGGCTACAAGAGATACCATAACTACAAAACAACCAGGTCACCCATGAGTTAAATGGCTGAGTGTGTGAAACAAAACACTGAGCCAGCTCAGACTACTCACAGCATAGCTGCTCTTCATGTCTACGTAACAAACGTTCAGAATGTCACCTATACTATACAAGGGATCCAGGAGTGACAAACCATCTCCAGTGACTGGCTATGAAGACTTGTTAGAGCCAGAAAGGAAGCTTATTTGAAGAAATAACAATCAGAACAAGGAAAATCTCTTTAGAGTCATGGCCTCTCCCGGTTTAAGCCATTTGATTAGTGATCAAATGAAATAGTCACTTGAACAAATTCTAGAGGCCACCACTGCCCCAAAAAGAGTGGTGGTGAACTGTGGCATTAACCAAGGATCTGTCTGATCCAAAAGCAAAAAAATAAAATATAAACCACAGTGTGATCCACCATGAATAACAAGAACTCACTATCCCTCAAAGCTATCACTCAGTAATGTATCTATGTTCAGATACAGAAGGTAAAGTACTGAAGTTGTAGCAACAGATCCAAGGCACTGACACAGCTTATAATTAATGCAGTTCCAATTAGTACAGCTCACTTCAGGTACAACCAGCGCCTCTGCCATGGTTTTTACAGGTAGCACAATTGTCCTAGCACATTATTCACACGTAGAAACTAAAGCAGTTACTCATGGCTGAGAATAGATACCCAGTCCAATTACCAGAGACAAGCACTGAAAGAAGGATTGGCTTTAAGAAGCTGGTCTCTGCCTATTCAGTCAATGGAACAAGGCAAATTGCTTCCAAAAAAACCCAAGACCTAGTTTTATCTTCAAATAAAGTGTCCTTAAATTGCTGCAACTGTATTTCATGGCAAGTTAATTCTTATACCACATGTCTGGCAGTGTCATTACAGACTGGGTTTTGGAAGCTAGAATTGCCAAGAACAGAGTGGTTTTGTTTGCCCTCACCCTTGGGTAAGTGCAACTGATCCCATGCATTGAGAAAATACACTTCCCTCAAGCAGATGTATGGAGACCTCTTTTTAACAAAGAAACCAAAATATATGTGCAAATTAGTCCTCATATGTAACAGTTTTTATGGTTTCCAACGTTAATGTGAGAAGAAGATATCAAGGGATACATTTCTCCCATCTCAACTCAACCTGCTGTGACAGATTTGGCCAAATAAGTCCAGACCTGAACATCTATAATTTCTATGGAAATACTCCTAAAATCAAGGCAGCATCTTGCTTTCCTTTTAAAATAAAGAATTTTGCTTAGAGGCCTGCAGTTGTCAAAGATAACTGGAAGCATCACTATATAGGTAAGAGAAGCTGAGAAATTTGGCAAAATTAAACTGAAATGACAACAGCTGACTGGGAAGGATCCCACATACAGAATTTTAAGACCTTTTTAGCACATGGAAATTGATGTCCATCTCCTAGTCATTCCTAAACTGACAACCTGTTCCCAGCAAGCGATGCCAGCACATACACACAGGATGCAGGACCAGCCAGGAGCCAGCCAAACCAGCTGTGAGCAGTCAGCAAAGGCTAAAGCCAGTCCAAGTGTTTGTCCCTATTATCACATCCCTGGGTTTGTTTGAATTCCACAGACGGAATACAAAGGTTATATTTAGTAACTAATGCAGTTTGACACTGAGAAGCTTAAGAGCCTGTTTTTTTTACAATCAAGTAGGAAGAAACCTGGAGCAGCACAGGTCTGTCATAAGAAGCACAGTCACACTTCTTTCCTTTGCAATGCCCTTACAAAAACCCAAAAAATCAAAGCCAACCCTGACCTTTCTTGCTATGTCTCTAGGTGAACAGACCCAGGAAAGTGATAAATGAAGAGGCAGTTAGGTCTTTAGTTGCTTCTGTTTCAGGGTCCAGTGAAGGTCCAGTGTGTCTGAAAATACAACCCCTACCTTTCTCAGAACTGGCATAATAGAAATTCTTTGTCTACACAAAGTTAACTACCCCTTTCCTCTCATTAGGCTATCAAAGCTTCTGCATCTTCTGAACTTTTATAACAAAACTACTGAAGCAAGAAGATGATGTCTCCAGGAGAATCTTCCAGCAATGAGGCAGAATAGGCAGCATTTCCTTCATGTTCAGTTTAACACAGACCCCTTCTCAAATTCAGAAATTGAAATGATGCCTGTATTGAGAAGAGTTTATGTTGTCCAATCTGTTACTCCACACATGCAAGTTGTCAGCCTTATTGGACATGCCACCTACTACACTGCTGGAAGAAAAATCATGGAAGGGGATCTGTGGCATCCCAATTAAGTTTGTTGGTACACAATTCACTGTCTTCATGCACAGACTCAAATAAGACAAGTCAAAGGCTCTGTGAACTGGTAATTCACAAGTCTGATGGGAATTGCCTAAGCCTGCAGCTAACTTTACTCCATCTATAAATTACTGCATTACAGAGTAGGAAGGGATTCCAATTCTACCTGATGCATCATCATATGGGTTATCACATGGCAGGATCTAGTTGGACTAAGGGAACTTAAATCATTTTCTGACACAGCAGACCCGGAACGAGACCGTACAGACTGATTTATACATAGCTTTGTTATTCAATACTGATTTTTTCAAATGCCTAGTCTCATGTCTGCTACTGCAGCTAAGAATAAAACCCAAGGAAACTTGATTGACTATTACTGTGTTAATCTGGAAACTAGTGGTACAGTAATAAGCAAAATTAACTTGCAATTCTCTTAAAATTAAGTTGTCTCCAGCAAAGTGCTACTTCCACCATAATTCTCTAAAATTCAACCAGCTTTCATAAAACAAACAACAGACACTAACTTCCTGAGTCCAAATGATGTACTTAACCTCTCCCACCCTTGACCCTTCACAACTTTTTTCTACAACAGATCAGAAGCAGTTAAGGAACTAAATTTCATCACTCTTGTTTTGTGTTTTAACTAGCAACACAAGCTGAAGGATACAGCGTCATATTAACAGTAAGTATTTTCAGTAGAAACAACAAAATAAGGACCCGCATTTGAAATGCCTCCAGGTGCCAGAAAGCTCACGAAGTAGCACAAAACCATGAGTGTGTCTGAGGTATACAGATAAATACAGGTTTTGCCACTTACTCTTTCACAGAAAACTACCATATTAAAAGGAAACTATCAGGAGGGCAGAGGGAAGGAGACAGAAAGCTTAATTCCATATTTAAGGCAAGGCAGAGATTTAGATTTCCAAGTAAGCATGTTTACCAGAGTGCTGTTTCCTCAGTTAAGAATGGATGCTTTTCAAATGGTTGGAATGATAAAAAAAAATATGGAAGGAACCATACCTGTGCTTTCTAGGCTTAGCCTGTCACAGTACAAAGTGTACTGTTGAGTTCACTGCCTGATTCACCCTGCTAATTGGGAAAAATGCAGAAGTGCATCCTACTCCCTCAGTTACTCACTCACGATTTAAATGACCACACACTCATACTCACTCATATTCACTAATGCAAGCACAGCTTTGTTTATGGTGACGTATTTGTTACTCATCTAATTAAGGTGGAATAAGCCGAGACCTTTATTCAGGAGTGTCAACAAAGAGATTAAGCAAAAGCAGTGTGTAGAACAACCACTATCCTTTAAGTTTCTTTATGAGCTATTTAAGAAAGCAAGGGCAGAGAAGCCCTTACTGCCATTCCTGGTTCTCTGGGAGGAAGGCCTGGACAGAAGCACTCTCCAAGCTCTCAGAGGCAATCAGACCAGAATAACAAGCTGTTATCCTGAAGCTGAGAAGTTCTTTCTGGCCTTTGAGTTTAACAACCGAGACAACACCAGCAACCACTTAGGATTAAAAATGGCAAAAATCAATCTTAATAAAACAAAAATCGCGTGATGTGGGACAGAGCTATTAATGTAATCTGTATCACTAAGCGCAAGGCTCATTAAACACTTACCAAGGCAAGATTTCTGCACCTAGCTTGGCTGCCATGGTTCTCCACACTGCCAGTCCTTTCCACGCTCCCATGCGTGTGTTCTGGAGAGATTTCAGATGCCATTTCAGGAGAATCCACCAGGAGATTCCTAGGCATCACACCTTCTTGACCTATTGATCCCGACGCAGCACAGAATGCCATCAGTGTCTTACGTGGGGCTGCTCGCTTTATTCATGTCTGGAAACAGAGAACAATGTGGTATGGGGTTAAGTCTGCTTGCTAAAACACTTGAAAAAGAATGGAAAATAAATGGAAAAAAAAATCCCACACAAGTTAATAAAGGGCATATCTTTATGTCCTGAAACACATCTACTGCTTTATGGGCATCTTTTAAAACACTGGTTTTGTTCAAAAAGATGACTAAAATCCAACATAAAAAGGTTCTGTACCCCATCTCTTGTGCTTCCAAACCAGATGTCTATGGACAGTTAGAAGCAAGGACCCTGCATCTATCCTTGTCCTACAAATTCAGTTTGTGTTTTCCATTATGGCACATCATTAACAGTAATAAAATCCCACTGGCTGAGGATACCAACTGGCACAGCTCAAGTACCTTTATCTTTATTTGGTTTTAAACAGGAATTCTATTTATGGGATCACAGGAGGGAACAGAACCCCATTCATTTCCTAACACTGCTGCAGTTAACTCATGCCACTGAAGCAGCTCTATGCCACCTGCTTCTGGTGAAAGACCCATGAGCAGAACTTGGTGCCATTTTTGCATCAACGCATTACAAATTGCCTTTGAAAGCTTCAAGAGCTTTTACTGCACTCAGCCATGAAGAAACAGTACTTGTACATTTGGAAGACACTTACTGAAAAAGACATATGCACCAGCATTCACTGGAGGAAAAAGCCCCCAGTTTTTTAAGCTTTCCCAATGGCCAGTTCTGTAAAACCTCTGAATTGTCGTCATCTCCCAAAACATTCTGGCAGAACTTTTTCTTTGATTCTCAAGGACACAAACACAAAAGTCATCTTAGTGCACGAACAGCATGAGCAGGGGGTAGGCAAAACATAGAACCTAGCTCATTTCTTGCTGTGATACATTAAACCACCCTTTGCAACGAGAAACTGCCTTGCTTACTAACAGTCCATCTTTTCACCCAGCTTGCCTGTGACCCGTGGACAGCAGTGACACATTCCTCAAAACAGCTGGCTCTGAGGTGCCACGTTATATGCAACCAGCTGGGAAATGGACACCATTCCCCTGACACTGCACAAATTAAATGAGATGCTCCTGCTTCCCAAGTGCTTCTCCCTTTATTATGGCTCAAGAGGCGACACGAGAAGCAAAGTCAAGCCTGAATTTCCAATTCAATCGGATTACTTCTCCTTGCTCCCCACAGCTGTGGGCTGAGGGCTGAGAAACCAGAGCCTTCTGGTAAGCTGATTAGTGTTTCATAGCAGTGAGATAACATCTGCCAATACTGAGCAACAATTCCATCCCGCTGATCCCTCCTCCCAGGAGAGGGCTATGACATTACCAGAGGTGCCTTGCCTGTGCCGCAGCACCAACGTGTCATGCGGGAAAGCTCCCACACAATGTAGCTAGGCTGCAGTCCAGCAAGTCTTGGAAGCACATCCACAATCCAGAGCACTGGGCTGCCACAACAAAAACATCTCATGGCCCTTCTTATGAACATTAGGTCTAACGATCAAATTTAGCCTTACTTTTACACAAAAAGAACATTCTTCCTTTTTTTTTATTACGAACTTTAGCTATTAATGATACAATGCATCCTCAGGATAATGGGCTTTAAGTGATGCCCAGAGAGGTAGAAACATGCTCATGGTCCTGGTTTTCAAACTCTCAGGACAGGCAGGCACAGGAGCACTGAGGCAGTACCTTTGGCTGCTGCAGAAAGCTAAACAGGAAAACAGCAGCCCATGGAACATATCCTGCAACAGCAGCTCCATCTACAACAAACCCTGTGATGCTGAAAAGCCACACAGAAACACATCCACACAAGAAAATATATGCAATTTTTGGAAGCCAACATTATCAGTGAAAATCTTGACTCCTCTGAAATCTTACACTTGAACAAACACACACAAATACATATATAATTTTTAGACTGTGAGACTATCAGAGCATCATGACACTGCTGAAATTCACAGAAAACTCCCACTGACTTCAGATTCCATCCTATGACTGTCTAGGTGATGTTCAGATGGAAAAGAGACAAGCAAGAGGTGAGTACTTCTACTGACTTTTGACACAAGGCAAATGTTATTTCTCTTCAGCACTTTTAAGTTGCAGCAACAACATTTATCCAGGTGTCCCCAATATAAACTGAATATGCCATGTTTGTTCAGCCCCTCAGTGATGCTATAGACAACTGTGAGATTTCTAGAACTACACTCAAAACTATTAACATTTTATGGACTCCATTATGAGACGCCACTGCTGCAGATTACAATAGATATCACAAATAAAATCCACATTTAAAGACTAACCAGGAGAAGATATTAATTGATGTTAACAAAAAACAAATCAAGAGGCCCAGATTTTGAGGGACAAGTATTTAAGAGTATTGTTCTGCTTTCTCCAACAGTAGTACCTCAGTTTAACCAGGACTAAGTTCATGGTAGGCTCTCTGCATTCAGGACAGCAGGAACACCCAGATTCAGCAGCAATAAACATTAAAGTCATGAATTCTAAATAATAACAAATACCTCTGCTCCCAGCAAGTTCCCATTACTCATTCTGGAGCTGCAGTTCAGATGTTTCACAAAGCTCCTGAACAATGACTAAAGGCAGTGAGTGCAACTGGTTCAGAGAGCCGCCCACACAAGAGCCAGTATCAAACATTACAGCACTGGTCCTGCTTTTGTGTTAGAAGCTGTGGCTTATTTGGGAGTTTTACTCATTTCAGAAAAGCTTGGGAGCTGTGCAATGGTCTGTGAGCCTGCAGAAAAGGTGCGGGGGAAGATTTTTTTTTCCCCCTTCTACCTTTTACATCATCTTTAACACATCAAAGTACATGTCAATAAAATCAAAATCCATTCATATACATTATTTCTTCTCCCCTTCGCTGGGTTCTTTATGCTTTAAGAAACTCCTACACCTTTGTACAGTGTCTAGGGCAGCTAGAGCTGATGTGAGGCTGCCCAGCACTGCTGCAATACACACAGCATGTTTTACAGACAAATTCCTCTCTTAACCATGGTTAACACTCAAGTCCCTTCATCCTATTTATGTCATCTCTATTAAGTGAAAGACTTTATAAGTTTAAGATAGAAATAGTCATGGATCTAGTGAATTTCCAGACCCCACTGTTTCAGTAGGATTGCCAAGGTAACAAGCAGGGCTCAAAAATAAGGTAACCTTGCTCAGAAAGAAGGAACAGCAGGACAACAGGCAGCTGTTCCTCCTGACCTTCAGAGATGCATTAAATATGAAAGTTTCTCACAATGGGATTTGTTGTTCAGTCATTGTAGCTGGGTATTTTTTAGCTTGGCTTAAGAGAGGTACCATTAGGGATTAATAACAAAAAAATATCAGATCATGACACAGGAGCACAGAAGTGTGACAGGAACAGTACTATTTGGAGAGAGGACCCCAGATATTAAACCAGAAATGCATCTTAGGGCAGATGTGATTCTATCATCTGAAATGATCACTTCTTGGTTACACTAGAGATAGCTTTCATGAGATATTTAAAACAATACAAGTCACATATCATGCATGTTTTTCAGAGAGTAGAAGGAGGAAATTGAAACATTCTGAAATTAGCACTGAATTTCACCTCCAAAGATTTAATTTTGCTTTGACAGAGGCAAATAATTCACAGAGAATGTATTAAGTTGCCATCAAAGATAAGGTGTGGTCTGTCCTTTCAAAAAGGATATTTTTACAGTTTTGCTGACTAAGGTTACTTCTTCACTGAAGCTCAATGTTAGCATTTACAAGGGACTGTTTCTATAGTAGCAGGAGATTGAAAGAATTTTTTATTAACAATCCTGTTTGAAGACTAGCTTAATAGGCAAAAAGATCAATCCCACAAAAGTGCAAGACATTTAAATGCTAAAAAACAACTGCTACATAAGCCAGGAGCCAAAAGTCAGCAGACAGCACCAGGCCATTAACTGCACAATATACTTAAGGTGAGTTGACAATTTTTAGAAAATTATCATGCATTTTTAAAAGGGCACAAGATCAGTCTGTCCCTTTCACTACACATACAATTTCTAGAACACTCTCTGCACGAAACATTTCTGAAGATAGATTTCTAAGCCTTGCTGTACTCTGAGCATCACACAGACTTTGCCTTTGTTCTTAACCAGCGCTTTCTCAGTGATTCAACTGAAATAGAAGAAGTGCCCAGTGAACTTCAAGATTGGCTTCGTCTGTCAGCTGTGCACTGACATAGCAATGCACACACTCAGCTCTGCACACACTGTCAGTCACCTTACACTCCATGGTGGTGGTTGAGTTTGGAGAATTAAGCATCTGGAAAAAACATCTGGAAACACTCTGTGGTCATTAGAAGTGTTACCATGGGATGGGTTTTATAAAAATGATGGTACAGGGACAGCCTCTGACAGTTGGCAGTAAAACAAGGCAAAGGAGAGCAGGAATTCATTGAGATTCCTGCGTGCTGTGGTCAGGAGACCACAGGGCTTCCCAAAACAGGTCAGGTATTTGTGTCTAATAACCTCATGAATTTTTCCTTGTATTAAGTGCTCCTGCAACATACCTCTGAACCAGCTGTACAAGACCAGAGTTGAACAAAACCAGCTGGTCCATGACACGTCTTCACTGAGCCACTGCTGTTCCAAACTCCTCAAAACTAACTGATGGTTAGTTACACTGGACACATTTCCTCCTTGTGAACAGGGCTATCAGCAACTGAATTCTTCTTACCTCCTTCAGGATGTGAAATACTGAGTAAATCCTTGAGCTTTAGGGGAAACCTTACTCTTGTGATTTACAGTAAGATTGAAGCTTTCTGGTAGAAGAATAAACTAAGTAGCAGTACTGCCTACAGAGGCCAAACTTCACAGGCAAGTTGTCTAATTCCAGGAGTACACTTTAGGAACCAAGGTAAACCAAAACTGGCCAACATGGTTAAATTCTGACTTTTCTTCTCCATATCATAAGTGTAGAAACTCGTGATAACAGTGAGTATGATTAACAGTTTTTATCTGCACGTGAAAAATTGTGAAAATCGTGTGTTCAAAATAGTCATGGCTATTTAACATCCAGTAACCCAGAAACATTCCTGCCCTTGTTTAGAGAGAGACTGTCACCACAAAATGGCCAGACAAATAGAAATGCTGACCATTAATAGAAAAAGAACAAAAAAACCCCACAGAATATAAAAAAATACACAGAATCCATGACAGTAAGGTCTACTAAATGAGACCCAGGCCAACAGCATTTTTATAGACACTTCCTTGGACATCAATATTGATTTGCAGAACAGGTGACAAGTAGGACTGAACAATGTTTAGCCAAGTGTGAATTCGGGGGACTCTCATGGCAGCTCATGACAGATATTCAACTACATCAAAGTAATTACAGAGTGACAACAACCACGTAAGTCTCCCAGAACCCAATGTATGTAACCCCAATATTTTGTTTTAAACTTTCTGGTTTCTGTGGCACACTTGTGACAATTCAAACTTTCCTTTACAGGCTGGGGAACTACAAAATCCGTTAGTTTTAGAGCTAAAAACAAAGATTCTCTCAGTCCTCTAAATCTGGAAGTTGGAGCCTCAAGAAACACACTGAATGTCATTCATACAACTCGCACCAGAATTTGTGAGAGCTGCCAACAGTGAAATAACTAATCCTGTGTACATACATTTTTGAAAGAACTAGATGGGCAAGGCACCAAAAAGTAAAATTTAAATCTGTCTGACTTCACTAGGAAATTCCATCACATGCTTAAATGGTTCAGTGAATTGGATCTCAATTTAAATGTAGCAACCACTTAAAAAGAAAGGAAACAATCACAAAGCAACATTTTCATCACCCAAGTAATAACTGGATTACTACACTGAATTCTCCAAGTCATGCTTTGCTCAGAAACAGTGCTTAAGGACACACCTTTGACCACATTAATCCAAGCCTGATGATACCAGAAAAAGAAGATTCCATACTGTGCTTTCTAGATTTTCAAGACCATCCTGTTGACTGTTTTGAGACCCTATGGTTCAGAGACTTTGTTACATACAACCAAGCCAGCACAAGAACATAGCTCATCACTACCTCATATTGCTCTCTGCAGTGTTTGGGAAAGGCTCCTTCTTTTAAGGCAGTGGAATGCCAGGGCAGGATTTGATGATGCTGAGCACATTAGTCCACCCTCAAGATGGGAAAAGATGTGCCCACACATCTTTGCCTTTTCCCTTGCAAATAAACTGTGTCCCCAGTTCACTACATCAACAACAGCATCAGCTGAATCTTGTTGCCTGAAATGAAGGCCAGTAGCAAACGCTCCTACACAACATTGTGGATTAAACCACCAAAGATCCCTGAAGTGCTCACATTTCCCACATGTCCCATTCAGTGACAGAATCACTTCCTGCCCCAGCTAGAAATAAAACCACAGCCAGTGACAAGTAGTTACTTTTCTGTAGATTAAGGTCTTACCTAAGGGCAATGATAAGGCTTTCTCTGGTACTCTCCAGTTGAGATTTGATGACCAGCACCTGCTCAGTGGGAGAACTGCATGTGATACCCAGAGCTGTCTCTCCAGTCCTATATGGGGCTTTAAACACATCCAGGTGATGGCTGAGTTCTCCTCTGACTTCAATTTGCCTTATGCAAATTTCAACAAGGAAAGCGTCCCATTCTTTTCAAGTTACTCTTTTTAAATCTCCCCTGTTAACATCAGGGTGGTGCTATCTGTGACAGCCAACACTTTAGAACCATGAAGTGTACATAAACAATTTCAGGCACAGACACCTCTGTAATTAGTCAACTTCTGTCTTGTTACAGGTGCAGCATTGCTGGGGTTTAGGGTTTCATTATGTAACTGCTGCTACAGTCATAGCAATGGTGAGCCAAATCCTGTTTTACACAGTATTTAGGATAGCAAGACAATTTTCAGCCTCAGTACAGCTGTGTCACAGTCTCACAACTCGATTTTAGGCTGCTCTCCCAAGTTTCTTTTTGTGACTGCTGTGCTGCTGTGGGGAAGAAAGCAGAGGACATCTGAAGCACAAAGCATGGGTGTTTACTTTAAAAATGAACTATTTTTGGACATTTCATTCCTATGTAAGTACATAAAGGTCTAACTGCCCAAGGTAAACAAAGCTGAAAACAGCACTGGTAGAGTCTTGGCCCTGGACTTTACTTGGTACAGGGATCATCCATACACACCCAATTGAAAAGAATATATTTAAGCAGTTAGTTATACTGGAAATTAAAATCACTTGCTTTTATTTTTTAATTAAAAAAAAAAAAAAGGAGGAGAGAGGATTTTGTAACAGCCTGTCTGGCTGGCTTCGAAAGCCACATTCATATGCTCATTTATTTTCATGCTCCAGTATTTCAGAAGGTCAGTCAGCCTGAGACTTGTCAATTGCTCAGGAGTTAAGTTGTTCCAGTTACTATATCCAACCAGCAATCCGTCTGCCAACATTCTTAGTTAATATTTCTCTCAGAGGCATGCAGAGAAAAAGCAGCTATAACTAACAGGATGAGAGGAGTTTTACTACTGACAAAACAGATGCAATATATAAATCTCTCTGTTCCTTTCTAATTCCAGGCATTACTTGCACTTCTAGTCATAAAATTCATTCTACTCATTCACTCCCTATAGTAAAACCCCCAAACAAATAAGAAAGACATTGCTGGGAAAATCTATTCCATTTCTGAGAAATAAGTAGTATCTTCATTTCTTAAGAGACCCAAGCAAGCAACATTTTTTTTCCCCCCTTTTATTGTTTAAACATCAGCTCCCCCCTTATACAACAGTAATTCCTGTAAAGGAAGGAGAAAAACCACAATCATAATTCTTTAAAGTAGTGCCTGTACAAGGAAGGCCATCTACAATGCTGCATTAGTCAAGGATCTGTATCAAAGTCTTAAAATAATACCTTGTTATTAGCATAAGCCAGAAATTGCAAACGCTTTTAAAGCTAAAACTTATGCTTTAGGGTTTAGAAATAAGTCTTTCATAAAAGGGAGGGGAAAGGAAATAACAGTTACATTTCTGATACTTGTTGTAGCTTAAAATTCTTGGAAAATGTTCAGAAAAATTCAGAAGAGGCTGTCTTATCTTTTTCCTATTTCATCTGCATGCTTGTTACCACAGGAATCATCTCTTGCTACACCCATGTACAGGACCAAGCACAAGAGAGCTCCACTTCCAGCAACCTCCTCTCGCTGCCACACTAAAACAAAAACTGATCAAGAAACATGCCCTTGAGATCCTGGATTACTGAAAATCCCAAGAGTGTTTTTAAGGCTGTGCTTTCTCTTTACAGGCACTAAACCTCTCACCCAAACCACCTAAGATCTTAAGAAGCACCAGCTATCTCATGCTTACCACCTCCAGATGGAGAAGGCACCTGGAGGTGGAAGGGGAAAAAAGTATCCTGAACTAAAACCTGCTACTGTTTACACCAACAGCTTTTCCAATGGAAACCCTAAATTGCAGACAAGGAAAGCAAAGTGGAGGCACAAGACAGCTGTTCCTCATCACCCTTAGTCAGGCAGGAACAGCAAACATCAAAGTTTTACAGGTATGAAACCTTTACTTAAATATATTTTCTTAAAGTTACCAATAAGCAGAAGCAAATTTTATGTTACACTAGGGAAGTACAAGAAATCCATAGGGGTAAAAAAAATTCTTAACAGCTCAATAGTGGGAAGCCAAGCCCCACGCAGGGCAGCAGTTTGCTGACAGCTTCTCCTCCCCGCCCGTGTACCAAAACTAACGCAAGCCCAAAGCTGCTCTACGGGGCTGTGCCGGTCCCCGTCCCCGGTCCCGCCCGGCGCCCAGAGCCCGCGCAGCGCACGGAGCACCCCGCGTCCCGGCCGCCGCTGCTCTTGGAACAGGAGGGAAGAATAATTAAAAATCCATTAGTGAGTAATAAGAGCAACACCGAACCATTCCCGTGGCGGGCTGGCAGGGGCGCGCAGCTCCGCGGCCTCTCCCCGCAGCGAGACCGAGCCGGGGGCAGGAGGAGCGGCGCGAGCTCGCCCCCTCACGCCAGCGACCCGAGACCCGGCGGGGACGAGCCCGGGGGAGCGAAGACCCCCTCAGCCGGGAGCCCGCGCACGGCCAGGGGAGCCCCCCGAGGAGGGGCGGCACTCACCGGCTTCGGGGTCCTCGCCTCTCCCAGCCGAGGGCGGAACGAGCCCCGGCGGAGGATAGGCAGGTGGTTGGAGCAGCGCCGCGGGCTCCGCCGAGCAGCCGCCCCGAACTCATGCGCACTGCGCCGGCCGCCACCCACGGCGGGCGGATAAAGCGGCCGGGCGGTGGCTCAGCCCGGCCCGGCTCCGCCTTGCCCGGGCGGGACCGCCGCCTTTGTCCCGGCGCTCGGGGCAGGGCGTGAGGGAGGGAGTGTGCCCTTCCGAAAGGCGGCTGTGGTGCGGCCGGGCCTGGGGGGCTGCGCTGACAAGGAGCACAAGTGTGTTGGAGCTACGAAGTTCGTCGAGGGTCTGGAGAATCTCACGTGTGAGGAAATAGGGAGATGGGCTTGATCGGCCTCGGGAAGAGGTGACTGATAGACATCAATGTCTATCAGTATCTAAAGGGAGGGTGTCAGAGGATTGATCCGGCTCTGCTCGGTAGTGCCACCCAGTAGGACAAGAGGGAAAGGGCAGAAACTGATGCCCAGGAAGTTCCACCTGAACATGAGGGAGAATTTCTGTCCTGAGCAGTAACCGAGCACTGGAACAGATTGTCCAGAGAGGCTGTGGAGTCTCCCTCACCGGAGATATTCCAGAACTGTCTGGACAAAATCCTGTGCTTCACCGCTGAGGTTGCTCCCGACGCGGCCGATTCTGTGATTCTGTGTCACTCCACTGTGTGGGGGACATGGGTCTCCACAGGCACCCTGTGAGGGCAGAGAGCTGCGTGCCATGGTGGCCCCAGTGGGAGAGGGGACAGTGACACCTTGGCTGCCTCAGAGAACCCTGAGGTAAAACCTGCCCCAATCATGCCCAGGGAAGTTGTGGCTGCCCCATCCCTCGAAGTGTTTAAGGCCAGGCTGGATGGGGCTCTGAGCAACCTGGTCTAGTTGAAGGTGTCCTTGCCTGTTGCAGGGAGTTGGATCTGGATGATCTTCAAGGTTTCCTTCCAACTCAACCCATTCTGTGGTTCTATGATTCTGTGAGGCATAAATTGTGTTGGATCTGGTGTCTGAGGGGCTTGTCCCTCCACTAAACTAACTGGGAAATGGTGAAGGCAAAAGAGAAAAATTACTGTCACTGCTGCCTGAGTCTGCCTCCTCAGTGGGGAAAAGGTTTTCATGCCTTGTTAATCTGTGCCACCCATATACTTAAGAGCTCAATAACAAATATTGCCTATTTGTACTCTTATTTATTACTAATATATTGTCACAGTCACAGGTATTTATCAGTGATTGTGTCCTCTCCCTTCTTCATTGTGCAAGGCCACAGCAGCCAGCAAATTAACAGTTTGAATTCTATTACACTGTAAAAATTTCAAGCTGCTTTCAGAAATCATTATTTTCACCCATGCTGTGGTGGCTGAAATATTCCTAATGCAAGAAGTACCTCAAAGTGTGGAAGATAGAAATGTTTCCAAAAGTGTAGGCCTACCTAAATAAATGGCATTACAGAACAGGGAAGGGGGAGCTATACAATGTGGGTCAGTGAGGGTTGACAAGGTAAGACCATTCCCAGTGTGTAACTTTTTTTTCAGGTGTTCTCCAAAGCTACAGGAGCAGTGTCCAGGAGGAAAGCAAATTATTAAGACTCTAGTGTGTAATTTTTGTTATGTTAAAGCTGGTGCCTAATCTAAGCTTTTTGGTCATTCTACAGCCAAGAGAGAGAGAGACTTTCCACCAGTTGAAAAGAGGCTGGACAAACCACATTGTGAGGAAACCTGTCTCTAGTGGTGTAGTGGTGAAGCCTGACCAGAGTCCTGTGTGTCTCTCTTGACTGGGGGCCCAGTTTAGAGCTTGCTGATGTTGGGCTAAATGAATCCCATCTTTCTCTTTTATTCTTGGCTCTGGCAACAGCTTGGTGTGGGATCATATGCCTGTCCTGTGTAACAGCTGTTACACAACAGCACAGGAGAGGAAAGCTCCTTATTTCATCAAGGAGCAAACTGGGAGTGGTGTCTATTGCATATAGCATGGACACCCCAGCTAAGGAGAGCATCTCTGTTCTGGGAACATTTAATTCAAGAATATACTTAAAGGCAAGCTTGTACTTTACAGATTTCCAGTGTGGGAACATCAATACACAGAGGGAGAGTGCTTTGAGATTCATCAAAGTAGAATGTTAGATAACTTCAATGTATTATTTTTGCAATGTATTATATGCTAATTCAACCTGCCTGAGCTAAATTTTTCCTTACTAAGTAGGACATCATTCTGAGGAAGATTTTACAGTTACAGGGCTTTATCAGCTCCACAGTGTTATTTTCTTTATTTCTTGATTTACTCTTATCACCTTGTAATATCAGGTGTAGTCTCACATTAAAAATGTGCCCTGTCAACAGGTGAGTCCAAAAGAGGTTTTTTGTCCTTTTGATAACCATTTGTATGTTTTTTTCCCCTCTTTCCTCGTTCTTCAGCATTACTGATTACTAGTCCTGGCACTGAATTTATTCTAGGAGACCAGCTGTGTGTTGACACATTCTGTCCTGAAGGTGGGGAAATTTATGGAGCACAGTTCCAAGTACACAGCCCATTACTGTGTATTATAGAGAACTTCCCTCCTCTGCTCAGTGAAAACTCGTTATACCAGTTCAAAAATATGTCAGGTATGCATCTCCTTCCTCCAGCATTAATCATTAATTAACATGTGATACTGACATTTCTGGTTGCTACTTAATGTAGCAAAACAGTATTTTATGTGCGTTTCTAATTTCTTCTCTCATCCTTCAGCCTCAGTGGAGGGTGACACATCCAGCTGTCAGTGTCAGTACGCTGGTAATGCTGCCCAAAACAGCCACGAGAACAAGCCCATGTTCATAAAACTCCTCTTGCCAGTCTGACTCCTTTGCCTCGTGTTACAGGCCAAAATTTGTGTTTCTTCTCACAGAATGTGCTTATTGTATTTGCTACTGCAAATAGCTGAGAGTAGACACACTGAACTAAGCAACTGTGATCAAAGAGGGTCTTACTCACCTGATTTGGACTTTTTTCACAAACAGTTTTCATTTTGGGTCTGTCTTTTCTTTTTCTCTGTATGTGTCCTGGATTTGATAAGAATTGGTAGAATGGAGCAGTCAGAAAAAAAAGTAGACTGATGGGAAGCTATCTGGGTTTTACTTGAATTTCAGTAGGCGTAGAAAGCTCCATGGTTAAAGTTCAGAGCCTCTTGTGTGAGGCAGTGTATGTAAAATAAAAGAACAGGCAACAGATAGACAAAATAGGGAAATAAATATGTACTGGGATATGAGATAACGACGAAAGAAACAGGGTTTAGCCAAAGTGAAGGTCAGGTTACGTTTACAGTCATTATGGTTGACTTAGTGTTGTGATAAACATGGTATTATCATGACTTGTTATTTGCATAAGAGTGGCTATAGGAAACCTCCAGACAAGAGCATGGCTTGTTGTACAAAGTACTGTACCAACAGCAGGTCACTATTATTGTTTACAATCAGTAATCCCACACAAAATGTACTCCAGGACTGATTCATACAACTTTTCCCCTTGATTGACCACTTCCTTTTTTTGGCTGGGCACTTACAGCCAGAGCCAAAGGAAGGCTTCAGTGTCACAGCACTCCTTGCTTTTCAGTGCTCAGCTGGCAGAATGCATTTCCAAGCAATGAGATAAACTTACAGTAACCAAAACTTAGGGCTTTGCCTGTGACTCAGTAGCAGTCAGATATCTCAGCCCAGATGTCACTGCTGCCTCCCTCTTGCCAACTCTGTGACTTTTGTTTTGTGGTCAGGCAGGTTTGTGTAGTGAAACAGCTTAAAACAAACAAGACAAGATTGAAAGCTCCCTCCCCAAGTTTGCTGATGACACTAAACTGGGTAGTGAGGTGGACATGTGAGAAGTGACAGCAGTCTTGCAAAGACACCTGGAAGGGCTGGAAGAGTGGACTAGCAAGAACTGTATGAGGTTTATTTAACAAGACAAGAGGCAAGGTCCTGCACCTGGGACAGCATAACCCAAGAACCCATAAGAGGCCAGGCCACACCTGGAGTACTGTGTTTGGTCCTGGTCTATGCAATTCAAGACACAGTCAGATTGGAAAGGGTCCAAAGAATGGCCACCAAGATGATCAAAAGGCTGGAGAAGAAAGACAGAACCAGTTAGGTCTTTTCTGCCTGGAGAAGACTTTGGGGAGACCTCATCAGAGTATTCCAGCACTTAAAGGGTTACTACAAAGAGAGTGGAGGCTCTCTCTTCTCATGGAGCCACATGGAGAAGACAAGTGGCAATGAGTACAAATTGCCCAAGGAGAGGTTTCCTCTTGATATGAAAAACAGTTTTTATGGTGAGAACAGTCACTCACTGAAACTAGCTCCCCAAGGAACCAGGTAGAGCTGGAGGTTTTCAAGATGTCACTGAGCAGGGTGCTACATAACCTCATCAAGGCTCCCTTCTCCATGAAAGACTGGACTTGATGATGTTTTGAGGTCACTTCCAGCCTGGGCTGTTCTATGATTCAGTGATTATTTTTGGGAGGTGCTTGTATCTTTTTTGTTTTATCCAGATGTTTTTTCATTTGGTTTGGACTGACTGCTGTGGGAGAAAATAGTTAGGTTGAGATCTGAAGCTAGATCCACTGCTGTAGGGACAAGAATATCTTTGAGCTGTAGAGAGCAATTTCCATCCCTCCCCTGGGTGATCAGGGTACGTGTGTGGAGAGTGAGAGAGGAGTTTGAACAGTCTGGTGGTTCAGAGACAATGGAGTCTTCTAGATGGGCACTTCCTAGACAAGTACTTGAGATACCATCACTTGTGAAAAACAGTCAAGATAGGATCTATGGAGAGCAGTCACAGTCAGTATT